>NC_134362.1:41525826-41690826 GCF_048569485.1 Anomaloglossus baeobatrachus
AAGCCCAAAGTTAGTCATGGGAAGGGATCTATGAGACCCCTCCCCCCCCATTACTAATCGTGTAAGGTAAAAAAAAAACAAACACAAAATAGAGAAAAATCCTATGTTTATATAAAAAAACAAAAAAAATTTTTAAAAAAACCCAAACCACCCTCTTTCTTCAATGTATTAACCCCCCAAAACACCCCTGCAGGTCCAACTTAATCCACATAGAGAAGATAACCCCGTCACACTACAACTCCCAGAAAAAGGCAAAATGCGGTAATTAAGTATGCAAATTTCTTTATTTATATATCAGGTTCTTAAATGTCTTTCAGAATAAATGTATTTGGTCCAAAAAAACTGGACGTTTCGGCCTCCGGCCTTCGTCACAATGGACTATTATCATGCAATATCAAATGTACGTAGACACTCGGCTAAGAGGCTGATAATTACAAAAATGCATGGAGTCTCATATGTACTTCACTGTGTTAGCTTGCATATCATAAGGTAATACGGTATAATGCGTCAGGGGCACTTAGTGCCAGCACAAGGGCTCTATGCTGGATATTATAGTCAATGGTGCTATGGAATCAGACCTATGTGTATGGTGCCAGATAGGGCCAGCGTGCACTCGGTCACAATAGCATAAAGGGACCATAACCATAAGATGGCGCTTGTTGTTGGGTCCTGCTGGAAGGCGGTGGGATAAGTAAGCTGAAACAGCTGGTGAGCAGACCAGCATATGCTGAGGCAGTAAGGCTATTCTATGATGTCATGCATAAAAAAAGGGATGAAGCCGGTGGAACCGAAGGGGAAAGCTGCCAGGACCAAACCGCCGCTGGACGAGTGTTCTGTGTAAAGACTCCTGCACAGTTACACAGAACACTCCTCCAGCGGCGGTTTGGTCCCTGGTCTGCTCACCAGCTGTTTCAGCTTACTTATCCCACCGCCTTCCAGCAGGACCCAACAACAAGCGCCATCTTATGGTTATCCCTTTATGCTATTGTGACCGAGTGCACGCTGGCCCTATCTGGCACCATACACATAGGTCTGATTCCATAGTACCATTGACTATAATATCCAGCATAGAGCCCTTGTGCTGGCACTAAGTGCCCCTGACGCATTATACCGTATTACCTTATGATATGCACGCTAACACAGTGAAGTGCATATGAGACTCCATGCATTTTTGTAATTATCAGCCTCTTAGCCGAGTGTCTACGTACATTTGATATTGCATGATAATAGTCCATTGTGACGAAGGCCGGAGGCCGAAACGTCCAGTTTTTTTGGACCAAATACATTTATTCTGAAAGACATTTAAGAACCTGATATATAAATAAAGAAATTTGCATACTTAATTACCGCATCTTGCCTTTTTCTGGGAGTTGTAGTGTGCCGGGGTTATCTTTTCTATATGTATTTTTACCCTAGAGCACCTACTCATCAGTGACGCGGAGCCTCTCCCCCACTACAACTTAATCCACAGACCCGACGACCCCGACTCTGCTACATCTGAGGTTGCAGTGTGCGATCACATTAGGAAACGTGACTGATAACTGCAGGGACACACGGACATCACCTCTTATAGCTGTGGCTCCGAGTTCACCTGAAGCCACAACTGGGGTTCCCATGACACCCGAGCTGTGAACTTGGTGAACTCACCTCAGGTGAACTCTATGAACTCTGAGGTGACGGTACTGAACTCAATGTCTGATTACCGAATTGAATTATGTGCACATGTTGAATATTTGGTTGCAGACATTTCTGCACCAAATTTACATTTCCTGGCAAAAAATGCAGCAAAACCGCATTAAAAAAAAAAAAAAAGCATGCAGTTCTGGTGCTTTTTTTTTCTCCCAGTACATGCATATTTGGTGTAGAGATGTCTGAAACCAAATACTTAACCACTTCACGACCGGACGATTTTGAACTTACCATTTTTGTTTTTTTGTTCTTTTTCGCCTTCCTTATTCCGAGAGCCGTAAGTTTTTTTTTTTATTTTTCAGTCCATCTGGTCATATGAGGGCTCATTTTTTGTAAAACAAGCTGTACTTTTAAATGAAACCATGAGTTTTACCATATGGTGTACTGGGAAACAGCAAAAAAAATTCAAAATGCAGAAAAATTGCAAAAAAAAGTGCGATTGCACTATTGTTATTGAGATTTTATTGAATGTGTTCACTATATGGCAAAAGTTATGTGCAGGTGTGATGCCTGAGATTGGTGCAAGTTCATAAACACAAAATATGAATCGGTTTACTTTTATCTAAGGGGTTAAAAAAAAATCACATTTGTCCAAAAATAGTGGCATACATTTTGCGTCATTTTCAGTGACCCATAGCGTTCTCATTTTTTAGGATCTATGGCTCAGTGACAGCTTATTTTTTGCATCTTGGGCTGACATTTTTCACGGTACCATTTTTGTGCAGATGCTACGTTTTGATCGCCTGTTATTGCATTTTGCGCAAAATTTGCTGCGACCCAAAAAACGTAATTTTGCCGTTTGGAATTTTTTTTGCCGCTACACTGTTTACCGATCAGATTAACTGATTTTATATTTTGATAGGGCATTTCTGAACACGGCGATACCAAATGTGTTTTGTTTTTTCTAAGCCTTTAATTTTTCAATAGGCAAAAGGGGGGTGATTTTGAAGTTTTAGGGTTTTTTTTTTTTAATTGTTTTAAAACATTTTTTTTTTTTTTACTAGTCCCCCTACGGGACTATAAGGATCAGCAGTCTGATCGCTCATTCTTTTCTCCCGATCAGAGCAGCATTGCTCAGATTGGAAGAAATGCTCATCTCCTGTAACCTGCAGTACTCGGCTACTAGTTACAAGATCTGAGTCATGTGAGCTACAGGAGTCATCACATGACCCTGTGCTACCATGACAACCATTGGACCCACGTGATCACATTACGTGACGTCCGGTGGTGGCCTGTGAGTATGAGATTACCGCAATAGCCGTTAAAATGGCACTATCAGATCTTGACAGTGCCATTTAAGGGGTTAACAGGTACGGGTGGATAGCGATTCCACTCGTACCTGTGAGGCACACATGTCAGCTGTACAAATCAGCTGACTTGCGCAGATCCCCCACCTGCAGCCCGCAGCAGCAGGTGGGGATTAACACTGACCGCTAGGATGTAAGATTACTGCTAGCGGTCGTGAACAGGTTAGGCTATGTGCACACATTGCGTAATTTCATGCATTTCTGCTGCATATCGCACTGCAGCGTAAGCGCATGTGTCCTGTGTCCCCTGCACAATCTATGAAGATTGTGCATAATTTATCTGCACGTTGCGTTTGAGAGCGCAGCGATTTGCATGATGAAATTTTGATCCAAATCGCTGCACTCAAAAAAGTAACATGTCACTTATTTTGTGCGCTTTGGATGCTGCTCCCACTCTGTCTATGGGAGAGGCAGCATCCAGAGCGCATGAAATCGGCATCTATTCTGCAGACACACTGCATCCATTACGCAGTGCTTCTGCAGTGATTTGAAGCGCACATGCACTGCCAAATCGCTGCAGAATTTTCAGCATAGACACTACGCAACGTGCGCACATAGCCTTAATGTGCCCACATTGACATCAATGCCAGATTACTGGAATAAGCAGTGACTTAACCTGAGGTGAGGTCACTGAGTTCAAGGAGTTCACCTCAGGTCACTTCACCTCAGGTCTCAGCTGGAGTACCATGGGAACAGCCAGCTATGAGCTCATGACGTCATTGCTCTCACAGCTGCAGCTCCATCAGTGTGTTCCGGAGGCCGTAACTTCAGGCAGAGACTGAGTCACAGCGATCAGCGGTGACGTAACTCGGGTAAATGCCACTTTACATGCTGCGATCTCGCTAGCGATATCGCTAGCGAGCGTACCCGCCCCGTCATTTGTGCGTCATGGGAAAATCGCTGCCTGTGGCGCACAATATCGTTAGGCCCCGTCACACGGACTTACCTTCCCTGTGACGTCGCTGTGGCCGGCGAACCGCCTCCTTTCTAAGGGGGGCGGTTTGTGCGACGTCACAGTGACGTCACACGGCAGGCAGCCAATAGAAGTGGAGGGGCGGAGAGCAGCAGAAGGAAAGACACGCCCACCTCGTTGCCGGAGGACGCAGGTAAGCTGTTGTTCGTCATTCCTGGGGTGTCACATGTAGCGATGTGTGCTGCCTCAGGAACAACAAACAACCTGCGTGCAAAAGCAGCAACGATAATCGGGATTAGAACGACCGGACAACGATCAATGATAAGGTAAGTATTTTTGATCGTTAGCAGTCGTTCATACGTTTCACACGCAACGACATCGCTAACAAGGCCGGATGTGTTTCACAAATTCCGTGACCCCCAACGACATCTCGTTAGTGATGTCACTGCGTATAAAGCGGCCTAAATTGCGGGCATAGATGGAGGTTCCCACGGCCCTCCACCTCTGACTACAAGTAACCTGACCTCAGGGGACCTCCATGAACTCTGTGACCTCACCTAAAAAAAAGTCTTGGTTCACTGTGGATTAAAAAAACAAACAAACTGGCATGTGAATAGTTTCCTATAATGAGGGTATGGGAACACTTTTTTTTTTTTTTTTATTTGGGGGGGGTTGGGTTGCAGAAAAATCTGCTGAAAAAAGTAGGGTAAAATACACGTTTTTTTTTTACGTATTTTATATTTTTTTATGCCATTTAATTGCGCTTTTTGTCCCCGTTCATTTGAATGCGTGAAAACCTCTGAGAAGAATTGACATGCTACAGACCTGAAAAGTGCACTGATGGTTGACACCCACAAGGAGAAAAAATAAGCCTCACAAGAATTCACAAATCTCATTGTCTTTTGCTGGTACTGTAAGGTGCAGCATTCTTTTTATTTTTATTTTTTATTATATAATTTTTTTTTTATTTTTTTTTTAAATCTTTGAAAATAATGCGGCAAAGTCGTAGCATGTGAACAAGCCCTAACAGGTATGCACGAAAAAGAAGAGTGTGAATGAGGCCTTATTGTCTACACACTAAGGTGTTTTGCTAATAAAGAAAAAAATATTGCTCCTAGTCATTTACATTGGCAATAGTTCACTTTGTAGGCTACAAATTAATTCTCTCCACACCTTATAATTGTCTATTACAGGTCACTGCTTGAAGCCAATGGCTCCCTGCCATACTTTCAATCATTTCGGTACTGACGTGAAGCGCCCATTGTTTATACTCCAAGTTTCTCTTTCTAAACTTCTAATTGTGCGTGCGTGTTTTTCCCTTAAGAGAGGAAATTATTTTTCTTAATTTACTCATTTTCTACTTTTGGCGTGTAAATAATAAAATATCTTGGTAGAAAATGCTAAAAGGCGTTTGTGTATAAAAATTAATTATCATAAACATTAGAAGTGTTTTCAAGCCTTTTTTTATTTTTTGGATTAGTCTTTAGTCTCAATGAAGACCACAATATTAATTTTTATGATTAAGTGTGGTGGCAGATGGTGGTGGGTTATTGGTTTCTTAGATCACAATATAATAATGCGCTATACAAAAGTAGAAAAATAAAAAAATGTATGTATTAGAATATATTAAACTTACTGATTTTAACATTCAACCCTGACTGAGAAAATAGTACGGTATATGCCACCTGTCACAATGTTACTCCTGTATAGTAAGGGACATTGTGGTCCCTTACGCTAGGGGACGCTAGGCTATCACTCACCTTGGAATTACTCTTAATGGTGAAGACACCAGAGTCACATGCCTTATTATACTACTCTACCATCTCCCTCCTGCTATTTCCCTCCTTGGGCGGAGGAGGGTAGTAAACAGATAAAGTCACACAAGGGAAAACCAAAACTCTGACACACTACGCACACACACAGTAATAGACAAAGAGAGACTCAGGAGAAAAACAAGAGCAGGATGGTAGCAACAAAAGGGCAACAAGGGTTAACGCCACAACTGCACACAGCAATAGGTATCACACCAGGTTGTCACACGGTGTTGCTCTAAACTTGCCAAGTGTCATGGCAGTATCAGATGCTGTTCAGACCACAGACTCTGACACTCCTCACTATGCTTTCTCTGGTGCTTCTGCGTTACACAGGCAGGCTCTGGCGTCAACCAGCTGTGTGCTCATTAGTGATTGGACTAGCAGGAGTTAATTTCTGATAGCCTGCTGGTTACCTTTTGGATTACATGTTGCAGGAGACCTATTACATGTCCTCCCCGCCTTTTTAAGATGGAGGAATTTGTCTTCCTATGCCCACTATAGCTTTCTGCTACATCAGTCTGTGTGCTCTTGTTTTCCAGTCTGGTGATTTACTGCATATCGCTTGGTGTTCAGTCAAATTCCTCCTGTTGTCTGGATATTTCCTCCCTACTTTAGAGTACCGTCACACTTTAGCGACGCTCCAGCGATCCCACCAGCGATCTGACCTGGTCTGGATCGCTGGTGCGTCGCTATATGGTCGCTGGTGAGCTGTCAATCAGGCATATCTCACCAGTGACCAGCCACCAGCGATGCATGAAAGCGATGCTGCCCTTGGTAACTAAGGTAAATTTTGGGTAACTAAGCAAAATGCTTTGCTTGGTTACCCGATATTTACCTTTGGTTACCAGCATCCCCAGCTGTCAGAAGCCGGCTCCCTGCTCCCTGCACATTCAGATCGTTGCTCTCTCGCAGTCAAACACAAGGATGTGTGCTTCACAGCGGGAGAGCAACGTCCAAAAAATGAACCAGCACTGTGTGTAACGAGCAGCGATTTCACAGCAGGGGCCAGATCGCTGCTCAGTGTCACACACAGCGAGATCACTAATGAGGTCACTGGTGCGTCACAAAAACCGTGACTCAGCAGCGATCTCGCTATGTGAGAAGTACCCCTTAGTTTTCTTCTTTATCACTTGTCTGATTACCCAGTGTGAGCATGCTGTGTGGTAGTTTAGGTTTCTCCTGTTTGTCTATCACTGGTGTTTACACTCTCCTATCCCACCCTCGTCCCCCTGGGGTAGAGAGTGAAAGGGTACTAGATAAGGACTGGTTTGGAACAAGGGTAGGAAGGCGGCAGATGTATCTCTGGGATCAGGGATAGCTAGAGCCAGTGTATGAGCCCCAGTCCCCTGTTATCCTCTGCCATCCTGTGACTGAGTCTGGATCCCCACACATCCCCAGACCAACTAAGATAAACTATAGCTGGCATAGGTGTAAGAATCACGTCAGCGTATATGGAAGGGGGGCAAATGTGATTGGCTCCCCCACAGCAGGTGAACAAAGGAGACTAACAGACATTAACTCTTGCTAGCTTGCCTCTGAATTAGCAATCAGCAGGTGGAAGCCTGAGTTTGCCTGTGTAGATCAGAAACACCAGAGTGTCATGCAGAGTGTCAGAATCTGTAGTTTGAACAGAACTCCCGCCGCCATGACAGTCTGCGACGTTTGTGAAAATCTCCGTGTGACACAAACGACGCAGACACTTGCATACACAAAGTTGGTAAATTAAAGGTAAAAACTTAAAAATAGTTCTGTTAACTAATTGTAAATCCTAAAACTAATCCATTTACTATAAATAATATGTAAATATAAATGGCTTTATTTTATAAATGGCATTAGATAAGCCCTCTGTATAGGGAATCTTCCAGGAGAGGATATTTAAAGTGTTTTTTTCCAGGTTCATTCTGTTTGCTTGATGCACTTTTGGAACCATTGTCCGTCATGTCTTTTGTATAATTTTAGCACAAAATAATGAACCTTTTGTAAATATTTTTTTGTAATCAAATGCAAAGACCTGTCATTAATGGGTCAATCAACTTGCAAACATATTAGGGTTGATTTTTTTTATTAAGGTGACTGACATAAAACTCCTTTTAATAAGTTGCAAATTTTTTGCACAACTTCAAAATTGCACAAAAAGTTTGCAACATTTTGTTTTTTTATGCCGGTGCTGGCCAGCTACTACAATATGAGCAGTGCATGGATAAGGCTGCTTTCACACATCCGGCTTGAGCTGTGCGGCTCAATCCGGCTGTGCAAGCTATGCAACGGATGCGGTGAAAACACAGCATCCTTTGCATAAGTTTTTCCCATGTGGCCCGTCCGTTTTTTGCCGCTTGCGGCATTCTACTGAGCATGCGCAGTGGCAAAAACCGCATGCGGCGGCCGGATGCGTTTTTTGCCGCATCGCGCCGCATCCGGCCGCCATAGGCATGCATTGAAAAATGCGCCGCATCGGCCGGGTGCGGCGCTATGCGGTTTTTTTTGCCGCACGAAAAAACGTGCCAGGCAACGTTCCATCCGGACGCCGCATTGGCTAAATCTGCCGCATGCGGCAAAAAACGGATGGAACGCAAGGCCATGCGGCACTAATTAAAGTCTATGCAGGAAAAACGCAACTGGCAGCAAAAAAAAAACGGTTGCGATTTTCCTGCAAAGTGCCGGATTGTGCCGCATTGCAGAAACCGGAGGTGTGAAAGCAGCCTAAGCCTGCCTGGCAAATTCAAGAACAGTTGCATCACTTTAGTTCCAGAACTTATGAAATGTACTCAAGCCCCCAACCGGAGTAACATTTCTGCTGGAAGCACATGGCACTTTTAAGATATAATTCATTCATTAAGCATTCTGTACCTCTCAACCGTCCCGGATTCAGCAGGACTGTCCCAATTTGAGGGCTATCTCCTGCAGTCCCGCTGTTCACAGCTCTTGTCCCAGCTCCTTCCCATCAGTGCAATGAATAAATTTACTCGAGCAGTGCATAAATTAAATTCTCACCACTCTGTTTTCCCGGGAATCAAACCAGCAACTTTCAAACACATAACAGCAGCCCTAGCTATACTAGCTGTTGAGCCACCAGCTTTGATGATGTCAGAGGAAGGATTTTACCAAGGTGAACCTGCAATGCAGCCTCTGATTACACAGGACACAGAGCTCCATTCTACAGAGCAACATCTGTGCCCTGTATTCTAGAAGGAGAGGAAAATATTTTGCTTCTTCTAATAAAATTACTAAAAAATAAAAAAAGCACAATAAAAATTACATTCTTTTTTAAAAAATAATAAACATCACAAATCGGCAAATAACATGGACATATTTGGTGTCCCTGTAATCTGAACGAGCAGCTCAACACAGCAATCAGATTATTTATGTGGATCGGTAAATGGCAAAAAAAAAACCGCAATTGATTATTTTTCTACCTATAAAAAATGTAATAATGTATCACCGAGGCAGTGTTCACACACAGTGTAAATGCTTCTTTTTTTTTCTGCAGGTGTCTGCAGCACTACATAACACAATAACAATCTTATCTAATTTTTGCATGCTTGCTGCATTTTCTATTTTTTTTTTTTAATGCATTTTCCCCGACATTTTGAAACGTTTGGTGTAGATGTGAATCCGGGTTTTTAATGCTTTTTTTAGTACTACAGAAAGCTTTGATTCTGCTTTTAAGAATGTAACAGCATTTTTTTTCAGGCTCCACAAAGAAGCCTGTAGAGAAAAAAACACCAAGACTGCATTCAGTGGTGTCTTTAGATCAGGGGGTGGGGAACCTCCGGCCCGCGGGCATGACCTTTTATTGCGGCCCGCGGGCAGATTTCCGGGTGCGGCAGTGCTACTGCCGCCGCCGCAGTATTACCGGTCGCCGGCCCTTTAACTCTCCACATGCGCTGCTTGCGCGCACCAATGAGCTCTCTCGGTGGCAGGTGCCAGCGTGCTCAGGACTTACTTTGTGGGCTGGTTTATCACTCTGCGATTCCGTCCCACATCACCTTCACCACCTCCAGAATTGTGCCGCCCGCTCTCTAGCGCTTGTGTGCCGCCTGTTCCCCGCCCCTTCTCCGGTGCAGCATGCCCCCTCCACTGCTGTGTGCAGCTCCCAGTGCTGTGAGCAGCCTCCCCAGTCTCCTAGTGATATATGTGCCCCCCCTTAGTGAGGTCTGTGTGCCCCTCCTTAATTATGCCTGTACCCTTCTAGTGATGTCCATGCCCTCCTAGTGCTCTCTGTGCCCCACAGCAATGCTTATGCCTCACAGTGACTTAGTAATGTCTGTTCCAGAGCCCCTCTTGTCATGTATGTGCCCCCAGCATCTCCTGTCATGTATATCCTCCCAGACCCTCCTGTCATGGATATGCCCCAGCATCTCCTGTGATGTGTATGCCCCAACCCCTCCTGTGATATATACATCACATTGGAGATGCTAGGAGCATATACATCACAAGAGGGGATGGAGCATATACATCACAGTGGAGACGCTGGGGACATATACATCACACTGAAGATGTTGGGGCCATACATATCACAGGAGAGGCTGTGGTATATACATCACAAGAGCTGCTGGGAGCATATACATCACAGAAAGGGCTGGGCGCATATACCTCACGGGAGGGGCTGGGCGCATATACCTCACGGGAGGGGCTGGGCGCATATACCTCATGGGAGGGGCTGGGCGCATATACCTCACGGGAGGGGCTGGGCGCATATACCTCACGGGAGGGGGCTTGGGGCATATACATGCCCCCAGACCCTCGTGTAATGTATGTGTCCCCAGTGTCTCCAGTGATGTAAGTGTCTCCTATGATGTACAGTATATACAGCAGTCCCAGCATCTCCTATGTGATATATATGCAGCAGTCCCAGCGTCTCCTATGGGATGTATATGCCAACAGCCCCTTCAGTCATGTATGTGTTTCCTGTGATTTATATATGTGAAGCCCCGCTATTATGTGTCGGTGCAGTACCTTCAGGGACTCCACGTGGATGGAACAGTCTGGTCACAGGTAGGGAACCTTCTTTTAGGATTGTCGTGACGCCACTCTCAGTATTGCGGTCAGCGGGGACCGCCACTGCAGATTAAGGGATGCCTGGGGCTGATGGTGGGTGCAGTCAGTATATTAGCCCCCTGAGAGTGAGGCAAGCCCCAGGCCCCGGTGTATGTGTGTGGGACCACAGGTCGCAGAATGACTCAAACACAGTCCAAGAAGTCTTTCAACGTGTTTACTCACTGTTTGGAGGTCACGGTGAGATGCCCGGGCGACACTGTGATAACCAGGTTGAACCAGGAATTCCAGGAGGCCGTTCTGAGGGTAGCTGTCCACTCGCCTTCCTTGCACTCTTTCTGTTTTAGGAGGATCCTTTGCTTGAAGCGTGGTAGGACCCCTCCAGGGAAGCTGTTACCACCCTGCTCCCCTCTCTCTGGCTCGTCTGCCGGCAGCGTGGCCTTGGTGGGATGGCTTCTGGCCCTGTCCCCTTATGGGCCTGGTGATTGCTGCTTGGCTCAAGCTCTGTGTAGTCGTGGTGAGGGCATGAAGTACCCCCTCCACCTGTAGGTTAAGCAGCTCTGGATGATCTGCTGCCTGTACTGGGGATCTAGTTCCCCTTGTGTGCTCGGATACCGGGATCTCCGTACTCAGCCACCCTTCTCTCTCTGGATGATTTTCAGGCCGACCCACGGTACTCCTTTCTCCCCCGCTTTCAGCTACTGCACTCCTCAGGACCTGTCTGACACAAGAGCTCCTCTGCTCCCTTCCACACACTTCAACTTCTTCCTCCAGACTCTTCTCCTCTCTCTCTCTCTGCCCTGCTTCCTAGCAACCAGCCCCTGAACACACCCCTAGCTGGGAATTGAAAGTTAACCCCTACTGGTTACCCAAGGGTCCCTTCTGGTAATGTGGGAGGCCTGGTCACTATATGTTTGTGTGTGCACCTCATCCTGGCCTTTGGAGATTACCTGGAAGCATTGCTCCCGCATGGGTGCAATACTCTGTGGTGCCTGACCAGGTCAGGGGCGCCACATTCCCCCTTAGTTATCATCAGCACGTCCTCGGGCTGCAAAGACAAGAGAAAAGGTAAATACAAACTTTTCCCACACAGGGGCAATTATTTACATTTAAACATACCAGGTACCATTCCACCACCAACCACCCACATGTCCGAACCCCACCCAAAAACCTCCAGGAGGTAGGTCGCCGGTCCTTTTGGTGACCAGGTCTGGGCCATCACATTCCCCAGACCTTTCCTCCAATCTTCCTCTCCTGAGGAGAGTGGTGTAAGGTAGGCCCCATAAACAGGCGTACCCGCTTCCGAGTGTTGGAGGGCAGGCCCCATAAACAGGCGTGCCCCCTTGTTGGTGCAGAGCCATGCCCCTCAGCAGGCAGACTCTGTGGTTGATACCAAGGAGGTAACTTTTTACAATGCAAAAGTTTGTGGTTAAATCCAGTTCATAACCGGTGGTCCATTTTTTTTAAAGTGCACGTGAACTAGTGCAAAGAAAACATTTTAAAGAGGTCTCACAATAGTCCTTGTGGGCACATTTCACTTAAACGTTACTTAACTATAACAGGTTAAACATTACATTTCATACCGTCACTTTGAACTAAACTGTACTTTCTCTATAGCGTAATGGGAGCTGACCAAAGTTGCTGCGGGTTGATCTACGCAGTACTATACTGTCATCTGTCTGAGGTTGTGTCCTCCCACCCGATGTATGTGTCTCAATGTGAATAATAGGTGTACTATGTATTGATGCCAGTGCATGGTCTTCTGCTTCAGCTACATTTGGCTCTTCCAGGTTTTGAACAGGTTCTTCTGGGTCTCTTACTTCTCCAGATTGAGGGAATGTAATAACCGGAATAACTACTGCTCCATGGTATTGAGGCCAACTTGCTGGGAAATCTCCAAGTACAGTATGGATCATCTTTTCTTTTGGTTCTTGAACTGGCAAAGGGTTGGGAATTTCTTCAGGGGTTCTTAGTTGTTCAGGACATTTCTTTAAGCGATCTCTAGAAACGACAGCTGTTGTTTTTCCTCCATCTTTGCTGATAAGGCATGTCTTTTCACTGCTAAGCGTCGATGGTAACACAGTATAGGGTTCTTCTTCCCAGTGATTGTCAAGTTTATGACGTCTTCTCTTTCTTTTGAGAACTATATCTCCTGGCATCAAAGGAACAGCAGGTGCTTTTCGATTGTAGGCCTTTTCTTGTTTCTCACGCTGCTGAGTCAGGCTTCGCTCCACACACTCTTGTACTTTCTTGTATTGGGCTTGGCGGTTGGAATCCCAATCAGCACCTTGTAGATGGTCTTCAGGGGTCTCAACTCCCATTTCCAGATCTACTGGCAATCTCCCTGGTCTGGCTCTCATCAGGTATGCCGGTGTGCAGTTCGTGGAACTCACAGGGATGTTGTTATACATGTCCACTAGATCGGGCAGTTTTTCCGGCCACCGACTTCGTTCTTCTAATGGGAGAGTCTTCAGAAGGTCGAGAATGATGTGGTTCATTTTCTCACACATGCCATTGGTCTGAGGATGGTAAGGCGTGGTACGGATCTTCTTGCAGCCGTAAAGGTTACAAAACTCCTTAAACACTTCAGCTTCAAAGGCTGGTCCTTGGTCAGTGAGCACTTGATCTGGATAGCCATGTGGTCGACAGAAGTGTGTCTGGAAAGCTTTGGCTGCAGTTTGACCTGTCAAGTCCTTGACTGGTACTACCACCAGGAATCTGGAGTAGTGGTCAACCATAGTGAGAGCGTAGTTGTAGCCTTGTCTGCTGGGTGCCAACTTTACATGGTCCAGGGCCACGATCTCCAGGGGCCGTTTAGTTTGGATTGGCTGGAGTGGTGCTCTCTGGCTGTGCTGGTCTTTTCTTCTAAGATTGCAGGGCCCGCAGTTTCGACACCACTTCTCTAGGGCAGATCTCATGCCCACCCAGTAGAATCTTACTTTAAGTAGGGCCTCCAGTTTCTTCCAACCAAAGTGGCCTGCACCATTGTGATAGGCTTCTAGCACCATCCTCGTATCCTTCTGTGGTACAATCACTTGCCACACCTTCTCATGCGTCCTCGGGTCAATGATGCTCCTGTAAAGTTTGTCTTGATAGATGAATAATCGACCCCTCTCCTTCCATAGGTACTGTGCCTCAGGTGGGGCTCCTTTGTCAAGGCTGGCGCCCGGCTGGCTGATCAGTTTCTTTACCAAGCCTACCGCTGGATCATTTTCCTGGGTCTCCTTCCAGTTGTAGTGAGGTAGTGGGTTCAGGGTCACCTCTTGGCGGTTGGCACGCAACTGCCGACACTGTTTTGCTCCATGGCGATGGAACGCTGGCAGCTCAATCTCTTCAAGATCATCTACATCTTCACCCTCGTCTGCTAGGTGAGGCATCCTGGACAGAGTATCTGCGTTGCCGTTCTTGCGGCCAGCTCGATACTTGACAGTAAAGTCATAATTCGCCAGTCGGGCTACCCAACGCTGCTCCATGGCACCCAATTTAGCAGTATCCAAGTGGGTCAGGGGGTTGTTGTCTGTGAAGACAGTGAATTTGGTGGCTGCCAGGTAGTGCTTGAACCGCTCTGTGATAGCCCATACCATGGCCAGGAACTCTAGCTTAAATGAGCTATAATTTTCTGGGTTTCTTTCAGTAGGCCTGAGCTTCCTGCTGGCGTAAGCAATCACACGCTCTTTGCCTCCCTGCACCTGTGAAAGCACTGCTCCCAGTCCCACATTACTGGCATCTGTGTACAGTACGAATGGCAGACCGTAGTCAGGGTAGGCTAGGATCTCTTCACCCGTCAAGGCCCCTTTCATTTGTCTGAAGGAGTGTTCTTCTGCTTCTCCCCAGTGAAATGGCGGGCCGGAGATCTTTCCTCTCTTCTTTGGGTGGCCTACCAGGAGCTCTTGCAAAGGCGCTGCCATTTTCGTGTAGCCCTTGATGAACCTTCTGTAGTAGCCTACCAAGCCAAGGAACTGACGTACCTCCCGGACGGTAGTAGGTGTGGGCCATTCCTGGATGACTGTGACCTTCTCTGGGTCCGGTGCTACTCCTTCTGCACTGACCACGTGACCTAGGTACTGGACCTTTGGCTTCAGTAAATGGCACTTGGATGGTTTCAGCTTCATTCCATATCGGGATAGCGCTTCAAAGACTTCAGCCAGGTGTTTCAGGTGGTCCTCGTAGGTCTTGGAGTACACGATGACATCATCCAGGTATAGCAGGACGGTTTCAAAGTTGAGGTGCCCTAGGCAGCATTCCATAAGCCTCTGGAAGGTCCCGGGGGCATTGCAGAGTCCAAATGGCATGCTGTTGAACTCACAGAGGCCCATTGGGGTGGTGAAGGCCGTCTTCTCCCGATCTTCTTCTGCTACAGATACTTGCCAGTAGCCACTAGTAAGATCTAGGGTAGAAAAGTAGTTAGAGGCTTGCAAGGCAGCGAGGGATTCCTCTATCCTTGGCAAAGGGTAGGCATCCTTGTGTGTTATCTGATTTATCCGTCTGTAATCCACACACATCCTCATCGTGCCATCCTTCTTTCTTACCAGGACCAGGGGAGCCGCCCAGGGGCTACAACTGTCCCTTATGACGCCTGCCTCCTTCATGTCCTTCAGCATGTCCTTTGTGCGCTGGTAATGGGCAGGTGGAATAGGCCTATGTCTTTCCTTAATGGGAGGATGACTGCCTGTGGGTATGTGATGTTGCACCCCTTTGATCCTACCAAAGTCTAGTGGGTTCTTACTAAAGACCTGCTCGTATTCCTGCACGACCCTGTAAACCCCATGTTTCTGGTAGTCGGGTGTAGAGTCAGTCCCCACGTGTAGTTTCTGGCACCAATCCTCTAACTGCTTTTGGGAGGTCTCGCCCTCTTTTGAGTCAGCTTGTGTCAGGGGACCTACAGGTGTTATGGCGTCATCTGAGCATGTAAACAGTTTGGCTATGGTAGCGTACCTTGGTAGTCTGGCTTCCTCCTCCCCGCAGTTCAAAACTCGTACAGGCACTCGTCCCTTGTGTACATCAACTACCCCCCTGGCTGTCAGAATCGTGGGCCAGTGGTCTGAATGAGTGGGCTCTAGTACAGCCTGGTAATCTTGTCCTCTGAGACCTACCGCTGCTCTACACCACATCATCATTTCACTCCGTGGGGGTATCACAATGGGGTTTGCATCCATCACCCGTACACTACCAATCTCACCGCCAGTCTGTTTTACCTGTTGCTTCCTCAGAATGATTCGGATCTCCTTTTGCAAGGCTCTTTGCGACCTGCCCTCAGCACCTTCAACAATCTGGTGAAGCAACAACAACACTTCCCCTAGGCAATTTTCTATGACATTAGTGCCTAAAATCATTTGCGGGTTCCTTGCTCTAATATCAGTGTCCACAACAATCAGTCCTTGTCCCTTCATTTCCTGCCTTCCCACCTTTATGGTTACCTCTTTGACCCCAATCTGGTCTATAGGTTGTCCGTTGGCAGCATAGATGGTGAGGGAGGGGTCCGGTGGTCGGAGATCGTCGTCCGACCAAAACCTCCGATAAAGGACATACGGGATCGTGGTGACCTGAGAGCCGGTGTCCAATAACGCCGGGGTAGGGATCCCGTCCAGGACGATGGACAGGACAGGACGTCCACCCACGTACTGATCACAGCAGCGACTTGGGCCTGATCTTCTTAATCCTGAGGACTGGCCCCCGGCCCCAGGTTTGGCTCGTTTAAAGGACAGGCCCTTGCATAGTGTCCTGCCTCCTGGCAACGACGACAGATGGGTTGTCGAGATGAGTCATAGCGATCACTGCTCCTGCCTCGGGTTGGGGGACCTCTTCTCCTCCGCATCCAAGGGACGTCCTCTGGGTTGTCAGCTAGCAGGATCCGATGAGGGACTTTGGTCTCTGAGGGCAACTGCATTGCTTTCAGGATTTGTGCGACGTCCTTAGTGAGCTGTTGCACCTGGGAGGATAGTGTATTTATGGTCTCTGCTGGCGTGTTGAGTCCTTTTGCAGTTACCAGGGCCTGCGAGGAGGATTCCGCTCCTGCAGCCGTGGAACTGGCAGGCCATGCTGGTGCGACGGGGTCTGTGTCCACAGGAGGTTGGAGTGCTTTCACTGCCCTGTCTTTCAGAATGGCAAAGTCCACGTCAGGGTGTTCCAGGGACCACAGCTTCATCTGCTTCCCATCCTCAGGAGAGCGCAGGCCCCGCAAGAATTGTTCCTTCATCATCCGGTTTCCTTCCTGATCACTGACAGGGTCCACCAGCTTGAGAGCCCGTAGTGCAGCCTGCAGCCTGAGGGCATAGTCTCTTATGCTATCTTGGGGCTTCTGCCGGCAGTTATAGAAGTCCGTCCTCAGCTCTCCCTCGGTGCGGTGTTCAAAAGCAGCTGCTAGTTTGGCAAAGATGGTCTCAACAGAGCTCCGGTCATCATTGGTCCAGGACTCAGCTTCCAATTCTGCTGCCTCAGTCAATTGTCCCAGCACCACAGCGGCCCTCTGCTTACCAGTCATCGCGTGCATGTCTAGCAGGGTGCTGATCTTCTTCTTAAACCCGGTCAGCGTGTCTATTTTACCGGCGTATTGGGGCAGCCATTGCGCTCCTGGGACATACAGCAAGGAAACTGGCATTATGGGGGAGATTTCAGCCGGCGCGGCTGCGACCGCGGCACCGGCACCAGGCGCTGCTGCGTCCAGCGCGACGGGGGCTGGCATCGCTTGGGCTGCGTCGCCCTGACCAAGGGCATTACCTCCTGCAGCGTCCATTTTTCTTCAAAAATCTGCGCGCTCCCTTTCCACTTCCTGGGTCAGAACGCTCTCCGAATTGTGGGGGTTCTGGGGCGGCCACACCTCTTCGTGGGCGGTGCTCTTCTCCCTCGCGCGGGCTGCAGCGCGCGCTTTTGAAGATGGCAATATGGCGGCGGTTCAATTTTTGCGGTCGGACCTCTGAGGCACACGGTCACCTGTCTGAACAGGTCTAGTCCTTATCCTGTTCGTGACGCCAGAAGTTGTGAAGCCCCGCTAGTATGTGTCGGTGCAGTACCTTCAGGGACTCCACGTGGATGGAACAGTCTGGTCACAGGTAGGGAACCTTCTTTTAGGATTGTCGTGACGCCACTCTCAGTATTGCGGTCAGCGGGGACCGCCACTGCAGATTAAGGGATGCCTGGGGCTGATGGTGGGTGCAGTCAGTATATTAGCCCCCTGAGAGTGAGGCAAGCCCCAGGCCCCGGTGTATGTGTGTGGGACCACAGGTCGCAGAATGACTCAAACACAGTCCAAGAAGTCTTTCAACGTGTTTACTCACTGTTTGGAGGTCACGGTGAGATGCCCGGGCGACACTGTGATAACCAGGTTGAACCAGGAATTCCAGGAGGCCGTTCTGAGGGTAGCTGTCCACTCGCCTTCCTTGCACTCTTTCTGTTTTAGGAGGATCCTTTGCTTGAAGCGTGGTAGGACCCCTCCAGGGAAGCTGTTACCACCCTGCTCCCCTCTCTCTGGCTCGTCTGCCGGCAGCGTGGCCTTGGTGGGATGGCTTCTGGCCCTGTCCCCTTATGGGCCTGGTGATTGCTGCTTGGCTCAAGCTCTGTGTAGTCGTGGTGAGGGCATGAAGTACCCCCTCCACCTGTAGGTTAAGCAGCTCTGGATGATCTGCTGCCTGTACTGGGGATCTAGTTCCCCTTGTGTGCTCGGATACCGGGATCTCCGTACTCAGCCACCCTTCTCTCTCTGGATGATTTTCAGGCCGACCCACGGTACTCCTTTCTCCCCCGCTTTCAGCTACTGCACTCCTCAGGACCTGTCTGACACGAGAGCTCCTCTGCCCTGCTTCCTCACACTTCAACTTCTTCCTCCAGACTCTTCTCCTCTCTCTCTCTCTGCCCTGCTTCCTAGCAACCAGCCCCTGAACACACCCCTAGCTGGGAATTGAAAGTTAACCCCTACTGGTTACCCAAGGGTCCCTTCTGGTAATGTGGGAGGCCTGGTCACTATATGTTTGTGTGTGCACCTCATCCTGGCCTTTGGAGATTACCTGGAAGCATTGCTCCCGCATGGGTGCAATACTCTGTGGTGCCTGACCAGGTCAGGGGCGCCACATATACACCAGTCCCTGTGTCTGTTGTGTGATGTATATAGTCTACCAATCTTATCACAAAGAGTTGCCTGCGCTCCAGACCGTGACAAACCTGGAAAAGAGAGAAGCAACATAAGTATCACCAAACATCACAGCCGCACAAAACAGAAGCAGCTCCGGCCACCACAATAGGGGTGAGTTAATTAACTGTTTGACCAAATATAGCCGGGTCATTTTCACATTGATCATTTTGTGCGGCCCCCGAAAGTTGGCATAAATTTCCAAATGGCCCCCGGCAGAAAAAAGGTTCCCCACCCCTGCTTTAGATGCACCAAAAGCAGATATTTCATGACGTCACATCTGCACCAAAAAGGCAAGAAATAATGGGGAAAAGCCATAAGAAATGCAGCAAAAATGCAATAATCAGAGAAGATTGTTAATGTATAATTTGGTGCAGACAGCGGCAGAAAACAAAACGCGGAATTTATGCAACATGAGAACACTGCCTTATAGATACAAAAAAGTAACATGTCATATATTGACGATTATATAAATATGAGAAAGTTCTGGCTACCATGCATGAATGAACAGTCCCTCATTGCCAAATGGGTGTGGTTTGGGGTGTAGCTAGGGGCGTGGCCAAAACTCACTGCTGTTCTTCAGAAGTTGGGAGTGCCTGTTAGTGAATCTGGTGCATCCAGCGGCCACATTCATTCTGACTGGCGGGCACAAGTTAGTGACTCGGGCCCATAGTTCTTTACATTTTCCCGAGCGCCCATCTATCTGTATTCATTAATCCCATACTAGCCACTGTACATGTCTCCTTGGTAGAATAATGGATGGCAAGATTAGTTCCTCCAAACTCCAAAAAGACATTGCTTTATGTCAGAATCGATTACAGTCTTCCAAGCATATCCCAGCATACCCTCATCTCCAATAGTTAAAGTAATGTTGTCCTCGGCGCAGATTGCTCCTGCTAATAAGGGTAATTGCAAACAGCAAACATTCTGCCTGATTACTCACAAGCATATAATGCTATCACTAAAGAGCATAATGTTATACATTGTACGCCTGCTCTAGATCATTTCGTTGCTGTCAAAGTTGGTGTTCTTTAAAGCAATGTAATATTTTCTTAAATTGACTCTTATTGTAATGATATCATTTGAAGCCAGAGATAGCGACCCGATCACGTCTATTTCTGTGTTCTCGGCCTTACGAAGAACTTGCTCCAAGGTGACCTGATTTATATAACCCATAGCAACCGTGTGATTTATCCGCTGAAAACTGCACAATATGAAGGCAGAATACCACAAAAACAACCTGTTTTTCTTTTTGTGTCAAATATGCTGCCCTACGACAACTTTTGATAGATATTATATATATATATATATATATATATATATATATACACACTGTATATATACAGTATATATATATATACAGTATATATATATTATACTGTGTGGGTATATGTGTGTGTGTGTGTGTGTGTAGATAGATATCTATCAGATTAGATAATCTCTCTATGCATGTATGTATATATACAGTTAGGTCCAGAAATATTTGGACAGTGACACAAGTTTTGTTATTTTAGCTGTTTACAAAAACATGTTCAGAAATACAATTATATATATAATATGGGCTGAAAGTGCACACTCCCAGCTGCAATATGAGAGTTTTCACATCCAAATCGGAGAAAGGGTTTAGGAATCATAGCTCTGTAATGCATAGCCTCCTCTTTTTCAAGGGACCAAAAGTAATTGGACAAGGGACTCTAAGGGCTGCAATTAACTCTGAAGGCGTCTCCCTCGTTAACCTGTAATCAATGAAGTAGTTAAAAGGTCTGGGGTTGATTACAGGTGTGTGGTTTTGCATTTGGAAGCTGTTGCTGTGACCAGACAACATGCGGTCTAAGGAACTCTCAATTGAGGTGAAGCAGAACATCCTGAGGCTGAAAAAAAAGAAAAAATCCATCAGAGAGATAGCAGACATGCTTGGAGTAGCAAAATCAACAGTCGGGTACATTCTGAGAAAAAAGGAATTGACTGGTGAGCTTGGGAACTCAAAAAGGCCTGGGCGTCCATGGATGACAACAGTGGTGGATGATCGCCGCATACTTTCTTTGGTGAAGAAGAACCCGTTCACAACATCAACTGAAGTCCAGAACACTCTCAGTGAAGTAGGTGTATCTGTCTCTAAGTCAACAGTAAAGAGAAGACTCCATGAAAGTAAATACAAAGGGTTCACATCTAGATGCAAACCATTCATCAATTCCAAAAATAGACAGGCCAGAGTTAAATTTGCTGAAAAACACCTCATGAAGCCAGCTCAGTTCTGGAAAAGTATTCTATGGACAGATGAGACAAAGATCAACCTGTACCAGAATGATAGGAAGAAAAAAGTTTGGAGAAGAAAGGGAACGGCACATGATCCAAGGCACACCACATCCCCTGTAAAACATGGTGGAGGCAACGTGATGGCATGGGCATGCATGGCTTTCAATGGCACTGGCTCACTTGTGTTTATTGATGACATAACAGCAGACAAGAGTAGCCGGATGACTTCTGAAGTGTACCGGGATATACTTTCAGCCCAGATTCAGCCAAATGCCGCAAAGTTGATCGGACGGCGCTTCATAGTACAGATGGACAATGACCCCAAGCATACAGCCAAAGCTACCCAGGAGTTCATGAGTGCAAAAAAGTGGAACATTCTGCAATGACCAAGTCAATCACCAGATCTTAACCCAATTGAGCATGCATTTTACTTGCTCAAATCCAGACTTAAGACGGAAAGACCCACAAACAAGCAAGACCTGAAGGCTGCGGCTGTAAAGGCCTGGCAAAGCATTAAGAAGGAGGAAACCCAGCGTTTGGTGATGTCCATGGGTTCCAGACTTAAGGCAGTGATTGCCTCCAAAGGATTCGCAACAAAATATTGAAAATAAAAATTTTTTTTTTGGGTTTGGTTTATTTGTCCAATTACTTTTGACCTCCTAAAATGTGGAGTGTTTGTAAAGAAATGTGACAATTCCTACAATTTCTATCAGATATTTTTGTTCAAACCTTCAAATTAAACGTTACAATCTGCACTTGAATTCTGTTGTAGAGATTTCATTTTAAATCCAATGTGGTGGCATGCAGAGCCCAACTCGCCAAAATTGTGTCACTGTCCAAATATTTCTGGACCTAACTGTGTATATGTATATATATATACATGTATATATATATACGTGTATATATATATAATATTTAGATTATACAGTGTGTGTATATATTACACTGTGTGTGTGTGTATGTATGTATATATATATATATATATATATATATATATATATATATAATTATGCTGTACTGTGGGTATGTATGCGTGTATCTAATATATACACACACAGTACAGCATATATAATTATATATATACACAGTGTATATAATATATATATTATATTATATATACACTGTATAATCCTTATATATATATATATACATACAGTGTGTGTATATATAATTATATATACAGTGTGTGTATGTGTGTATATATATATATATATATATAATATATATATATATATATATATATATATATATATATATATATATATATATATGTGACACACACACACACACACACTACAGTACATATAATTATATATACACACACAGTGTATATAATATATATATTATATATACACTGTATAATCCTATATTTCTCTGTGTGTGTGTGTAATATATATATATATAGCTTATACAGTGTGTGTAATATATATATACACACACATACAATATATACACTGTGTATATATCATTACATATACTGTACTGTGTATGTATGTGTGTGTGTGTATATATATATATAATATATATATATATATGCTGTATATATTATATAATGTGTGTGTAATATATTACATAAAACATTTTTTTCTTTTTCACACATCAACGGACTTGCCACCTCTGACTGCTACTACTTTGAAAAAAAAATCTTGAATCCACTCTTGGAGTGAAGCAAAATGTGTGTACGTGCACTATACTTCCGTGTTTCTCCAAAAATAAGACTTTTTTTGCCCCCAAAAAAGCGCTTTCAGAGTAGGTCTTATTCTTGGAGAAACATGGTTGGGGGGGGGGGGAGTTTACCTCCCCTCCCAAAAAGCAGACCCTTCCCCTCCCTTCCCAGGAGACTCATACTTACCAGACCCTGGATGTCTGCATGGCTCCCAGGTCCTCCTTGTGATTTTCATTGGGCCTTCTCAGCAGGTATGCTGCACAGTCCTTCTCTGCTTCTGGCCGACACACACATCAAATCACGCAAACACACTCATACGCACACACAATCACTAGTCACTCACCACATCCGGAGGTACAGAATGCCTCCGGCCACATGGAAGGGTAAGAGGAAGTTACGTGGTTTAATTTCTTTCAGTTCATCAGGAGTTAATATCAGTTTTGTTTTCCAGGAGTTCCTTGCTGAATGGTACAGATGCAACTTTGTAGCCATGCCCCTTCAGGTTTAAATAGATGTGTTTTCCCAGCATTCCTTGCTGAAGATACAAACTCATTTGGTCTCTGACTGCCTTGGAGGAAGGTTTTGATGTGGAAGGTTTCCTACTCTCAGGCTTTATACTTTTTGTTGCTCTTCTCCCCTGTTTTTCTTACCTCACCTTGTTTCTTACTAGTGCAGCGGTGAGGGTCTAGTAAACATCACCTGCCTTTCACTAGCCAGGGCATCTATAGAGTCTTCTCATGGTCTCAGGTCCCTGCTCGGCGACAGTTGCGGAGACTGTATAGGGACTGGCTAGGAGAGGAAGGACATATGCAGGTGAAGATAGTTGTCCCACCATCCCCTCTAACTAGTTCCAGCCCCCCCCCCCTCGCTGTTATTGTGTCCCCTTTCTTGTGTTTTGTGCGTGAGACTTGCGAAGGTCTGACTTCCCCTGCCACGCATGTCATGCCTGACAAACGTGACAACTGGTGCTTTAAAATGACAAGAAAAGCTAAATTTTAGAAAGATAATTTTAAACAATGGGATTTATTTTTTTTTCATGATACCGGAGTATTTTCTTCTTGAGGAGGTTTAAGGGTGAATCACAGAAGTGTCCCTAGGACTCCGCACCTTCGTTTAGTATTTTTTGCATTCTTGCTTGGAAGCAAAAACCATGATTTTTTTTTGTTTAGGATTCTAGGATATTCTACATAGTACATATTCTACATTCTACACTATATAATTTTGGCTACAGAAGCTTAGCAGATAACTCTGTATGTGTGAGACATAAATGGTTTTCACATCATTCAAGTAGGGTGCTCAATTGGTTTTCACTCTCTCGAAAGTCCAAGGGTCTGAATGTGTAGACCTCAGCATTTACCTCCTCCGGTGGGGAGCACCATGAGATTGGGCTACCCTCCGTGACCGATTCTCTGTAAAGTTACTACTTAATAACATATCTTTTCTATTCATATTCATTTTGGGCCCCCCCCCCCTAGAAATTTGACTGACCTTTTTCATTCCCAAAGGAATCGATACTTTAGACACCAGAAAATCCTTCCGGCCATGATCTATTTCTTAATCAAAATGATTGCAGCAATCTTTCCCCTGTATAATGAAACCACCATTCTCCTGCATTAAAATGATTGAATTAGATGCACTACTGCCCTTGCTATGATTGTATGTAATGATAGGGACAGATTGACACTATAACTACATTTTGTCTCTTTTGAAGACAAATCGTCGAGAGAAGCTTTCCCCCCTCCCCCCCCCCCAAGACATATTTCTCTCTCGGAAAAGAAAACTCAGTAACACGTGAGATTATCAGTCAAAGATGTTATATGTCTTATTGAATTATTCAACTGCAGACAGTTAACTACATCCTGAGTTAATAAAGACAAATTGGTTCCTGATTATCTTAATGACAAAATATATATATATATTTAATTTGCAATAAAGGTCATAGTAACCGGGGTTCCTTAGGATGCCCTATAATGTATCACACGAAAAATTCCAGACCATAGCAAATGTGTGAAAAATAAATAAAAAGTCACAGTAAATGTAAATGGAATCTAAAGTTCCGAGAAGAAAATAAAAAAAAAGAAAAAATTTAGGCAGGGGCGGAAAGAGCGTTGCAAAGTAAGAATTTTTAAAAAATATAAATGAAAAAATACCCTGGAGACAGGGAAAGATAGAAAGAGACAAACGCGGCGCCAATCTGAGTGTAGTGAGTTTTTTTTATATATATATATATATAAAGGTGTTGAAATAGTGGAATTCTCACCTGTTTCAGAGGTTAGAAAGCCTGGAATAATCCAAAAGGAGTTGATCCACTTTCCAATAGGATTATGGTGCAGTATGCAGCAATCGCACTGGATACTATAGAGGAGCCCTCCAGCAGGTCCACTTAGTGAAAGAAGGCAATTACCAGCCTTGCAGCGCTCCTGATTAAAATATGGTTAATCATACAGCGCGTTTCGGCTCGGATGTTTTATCCTTCAGCCTTCTTCAGGTATAATTGTGAGAAAAAAGATGTATACATCTAACTTCATGAAGATGCCTCTACATGAAGTTAGGTGTATACATCTTTTTTCTCACAATTATACCTAAAGAAGGCTGAAGGATAAAACATCCGAGCCGAAACGCGTTGTATAATTAACCATATTTTAATCAGGAGCGCCGCAAGACTGGTAATTGCCTTTAAAAAATATAAATGGCTTTATTTTTATCAACTAATGAAATACAAAAAGTGGATGAACAAATAAGAAATCTAAATCACCTCAATCATTGGGTTCCGCTACTTACCTTCATCAGTTCTATGTATTCGCTCACAGTTTTTGAAGGATCTCTGAAAGGAGGTTGTTCCAAACATCTTGGAGAACTAACCACAGATCTTCTGTGTATGAGGCTTGTGCAAATCCTTCTGTCTCTTCAAAGACAGGATCAGGGCTCTGCGGGGGTCGGACCATCACTTCCAGGACTCCTTGTTATATTTTATGCTGATGATAGTTCATTAATTGGTTGTATGTTTGGGGTCATTGTTCGGCTGTACACTAAATTTGGGTCTCCATTGTCTTAGATGGGCTCCATGGTCAAGTCTGGTTCGCAAACTGAATTTTTATTTAAAGTCCGGCCAAACATAGTGAACCCAAACATTCACGGGTCCGCTCATCTCTATTAATGGATAAGGA
Source organism: Anomaloglossus baeobatrachus (assembly GCF_048569485.1). Lineage (NCBI taxonomy): Eukaryota > Metazoa > Chordata > Amphibia > Anura > Aromobatidae > Anomaloglossus > Anomaloglossus baeobatrachus. The sequence continues at coordinate 41,551,756 of NC_134362.1, forward strand.
GACTGCTTGCTTTTGCTACTTGGCTGATTAATGGGGAACACCGGGTGAGCGTATAGTATATACAATATCTAGCTCATTGAAAAAATAAATTATATTTTTTTTTTAACCAAGAAAAGTTGTAGACCAGCTCACCTGTCCGAGCTCATGTCCAATTGTATGCCTGTTTCTTTCTTGTTGCACGGATCCGAAATGGGAGAACATCCAGGGAAATATGAAACAAGCAAATGGATCCAGCAAATACAAGGTGACTCCAGTTGGCAGTAAAAAGATTTTTTTTTCCAACTTTATTGTGCACTAGTTAAAAATACCAGAGCTCTTGACAGAAAGTTATAATGCAAGGTACACGCAGTAGCGGACTACGCGTTTCGGTGGTAGCAACCGCCTTCTTCACGGTTCCAAACCAAAACTAGTCAGCTTTGGTTTGGGACCGTGAAGAAGGTGGTCACTGCTAAGTTCCACAATAGCCCAAGAAAACTACTAGCTGCCACCATCAATCATTTATAGTCTGATTGGACACTTCTTACAGGTAGCGCATGGTTTGAGGGATGCGGATATAGAGCAAGAAGAATTAAGCTATTACATTTGATATATTTAATCCCAAAATTAAGCAGTGTTTATAAAAATATACTAATGATGCTACAATGAGGTAAGAAAAAAAAATAAAGGGATAAACCAAAGAAAGTACTTGACCTGTGTTCGTAAGGGCAGCACAATTCTTTTTGGAGGGATGCTCTCCTATTACAAAATATGGAACACTCACTCCCATAGGGCAGCATGGTGGCTCATTGGTTAGCATTGGGTCCTGGGTTCAAATCCCTGCCGATATACCAATTCAATTGCCTGTTCACATCAAATGGTCCTTCTTCAATGAAGACTGAACAGGGGTCAGATGTATTGTTAGATAATTTCCAAATTATGATGAAGGCATATTTTAATAAAATGATACTCTTATACTGTTACCTTTTTCTGCCATAAAGTTACTTTAAAAAAACAAGCTTTTTTTTTTCGTTTAGGCTAAGTTCACATTTCCGCTAAAATGTATCAGTCACAATCCGCTGCTCTTGTAAACAACGGAATCCGTTTAGCGGATTCCGCTGCTCCCATAGACTTGTATGAGCAGCGGATTGTGACTGATGATGCTGCGTTGCACCCTCCGCCCGACTGATCAGTCGTGGAACGACTGACCGCCGGGCGGGAGGAACGCAGCATGTAACGTTTTTTGAGCAGCGAGATCCGTCGGATTTCGCTGCGCATGCTCTCTGGCTCCCTGCACACGTCACCGGCTTTGGTTGGTTACCCGATATTTACCCTGGTTACGGTGCAAGGAGCCAGCGCTAAGCGGTGTAGGCCCGTAACTAAGGTAAATATCGGGTAACCAAGGTAAACATCGGGTGCTTTGCTGTTACCAGATATTTAGGCTGGTTACGTGTGCAGGGAGGCCGACACTTCCCCGCTCCGCACATGTACACACACACCTTTCCCCAGCCATGCAGACAAGCACTGCCACTGACACCCTCGTCTGGCCCCGCCCCCCGCTCGGCTCCGCCCGCTCCCGCACTTCGCATGTGCACACACACACACATATACATACATACACACACACACACACACACTCACCTGTCCCCAGCCATGCAGACCGCAGCACTTCCACTGACATCCTCAGCACCTGGCCCCGCCCCCCACTCGGCTCCGCCCCCTCCCGCATTCAGCATGTGTATACACACACACTCACACACTCACCTGTCCTGCAGTCCCTGCGGCACTGACGTCCTCAGTGCCACGGCCCCGCTCGGCTTCCCCCCCCCAAACTCCGCCCCCCCGCACACAACGGAATCCGACAAAAAATTCTGTTCTTTGTCATCCGTTGTACAGCGTTGAACAGCGCATCAGTCACATGCGTCAAGCGACGCATGTGACTGATACAAAACAACGGAAATGTGAACTTAGCCTTACTTATAGTATACTCGTTTAAAATATACCAATTCAATCTAATATATAAAGTTGTGTGTGTGTGTGTGTGTGTGTGTGTGTGTCTGGGATTGGCATCTGCACCGTCGCAGCTACAGCCACAAAATTTTGCACACTCACACGTCTGGACCCAGAGAGCGTCATAGGCTATGTTGTGAGCCAAAATTTTACCCCCGCACGTTCCAATTTGCCAATCAATTTTGGCCCTATCTACATAATGGGGAATAAGTGAAACGAAAAGTGTATCCGCACCGTCACATTTACAATCACGAAATTTTGCACAGACACCTCGTGACCCAGGGAACGTCGTAGACTATGTTTGGACAGGAAAATGTAACCTCGCGCTTTACAGTTACTCTCCAAAAAACATGCCTCCATTAAAGTAAATTGGAGCCTGGAACTACAGGTTATTAGTAGGAGCTGTGATTGGTTGCTATAAGAACAAAAGACATTCATAGTATAAGAAGCTTATATGTGAGGTAATAAGATGTCGGTAGGGAGACTGATAGAGACAGGCGGGGACAGAGACAGGCGGGGACAGAGACAGGCGGGGACAGAGACAGGCAGACATGCAGACAGAGACAGGCAGACAGGGAGGGAGGAGACAGCCAGAAAGACAGACAAAGATAGATGGGGAAAGACACAGACCTTGATAGAGACAGACTGGGAAAGAGAGAGAAATAGAGACCGACAAGGAAAGAGACAGTCAGAGACAGGCAGACAGGGAAAGAGACACAGGAAAAGACACAGACAAAGAGACGGGGAAAGAGACAGACCTGGGAAAGAGACAGACCTAGCAAGAGACAGATGGGGAAAGAAACAGAGAGATAGAGACAGACAAAAAAAAGAGACAGACAGGCAGATGGGGAAAGAGACAGACGGTGAAAGAGACAGATGGAGAACATTACTTGGCCAATTTAGTTAAATCTGTGTGGAATATCTGTGGTGTTAAAATATATGTTGTGAAATGCTTCTATTAGCTTAGTTTTTGCCTTTTAATAATTACATTTATATCTATTTGTTTTGTGGTTTTTGTGTGCAGAATACATTTTTGTTAATACATTCTATTTTGTTAACAACAGTTATTAACCCAGGCGAAGCCGGGTAGTACAGCTAGTATACCTATAAAGAAGAATAACACTTATACTTTTTAGGCATACAGATTAGTGCTCTCTGTAGCTCACAGTAAGGATATGTTCTTATGAGTTTTTTATGAGGTTTAGGGGGTTTTGTGTTTTCGATGTGGATTTTTGCATGTGTTTTTTATCACATTTTGGACTCTGTTTTTTTTTTTTCTTTATTGTGCCATATTTTAAAAAGAGCTGCTTTGTTTTTGATGGTTCCTGGTAGTTGGCTTTATTTAAACCTTTATTGGTAGTCATATGTATATTATATGCGTTTTTGTTATGGTTTTTGTTTGTTTGTTTTTTGACATATGTATTTTCCAGATCTAATATTCTATTGGGAAAATCTGCACATAAAATTTAGCACATCTGAGGAATTGACAAGTTTATGTAGTGTTTAAGAAAAAAAAAAATTTTGCGCACAAGTTTTTATAGATTCCATCCACTATGTTGGAGTGGGAAGATGTGTTTTTTGTCAATTGAAAATGCCCATCGTCAAAAACTTGTGAGAATTGAACATTATACTGTCTGCCTTCCACACTAGTGTGCCCGTGTAGCTTTCGACACCGCACACATGTACAGTTAGGTCCAGAAATATTTGGACAGTGACACAAGTTTTGTTATTTTAGCTGTTTACAAAAACATGTTCAGAAATACAATTATATATATAATATGGGCTGAAAGTGCACATTAACAGCTGCAATATGAGAGTTTTCACATCCAAATCGGAGAAAGAGTTTAGGAATCATAGCTCTGTAATGCATAGCCTCATCTTTTTCAAGGGACCAAAAGTAATTGGACAAGGGACTCTAAGGGCTGCAATTAACTCTGAAGGCGTCTCCCTCGTTATCCTGTAATCAATGAAGTAGTTAAAAGGTCTGGGGTTGATTACAGGTGTGGGGTTTTGCATTTGGAAGCTGTTGCTGTGACCAGACAACATGCGGTCTAAGGAACTCTCAATTGAGGTGAAGCAGAACATCCTGAGGCTGAAAAAAAGAAAAAATCCATCAGAGAGATAGCAGACATGCTTGGAGTAGCAAAATCAACAGTCGGGTACATTCTGAGAAAAAAGGAATTGACTGGTGAGTTTGGGAACTCAAAAAGGCCTGGGCGTCCATGGATGACAACAGTGGTGGATGATCGCCGCATACTTTCTTTGGTGAAGAAGAACCCGTTCACAACATCAACTGAAGTCCAGAACACTCTCAGTGAAGTAGGTGTATCTGTCTCTAAGTCAACAGTAAAGAGAAGACTCCATGAAAGTAAATACAAAGGGTTCACATCTAAATGCAAACCATTCATCAATTCCAAAAATAGACAGGCCAGAGTTAAATTTGCTGAAAAACACCTCATGAAGCCAGCTCAGTTCTGGAAAAGTATTCTATGGACAGATGAGACAAAGAGCAACCTGTACCAGAATGATGGGAAGAAAAAAGTTTGGAGAAGAAAGGGAATGGCACATGATCCAAGGCACACCACATCCTCTGTAAAACATGGTGGATGCAACGTGATGGCATGGGCATGCATGGCTTTCAATGGCACTGGGTCACTTGTGTTTATTGATGACATAACAGCAGACAAGAGTACCCGGATGAATTCTGAAGTGTACCGGGATATACTTTCAGCCCAGATTCAGCCAAATGCTGCAAAGTTGATCGGACGGCGCTTCATAGTACAGATGGACAATGACCCCAAGCATACAGCCAAAGCTACCCAGGAGTTCATGAGTGCAAAAAAGTGGAACATTCTGCAATGGCCAAGTCAATCACCAGATCTTAACCCAATTGAGCATGCATTTCATTTGCTCAAATCCAGACTTAAGACGGAAAGACCCACAAACAAGCAAGACCTGAAGGCTGCGGCTGTAAAGGCCTGGCAAAGCATTAAGAAGGAGGAAACCCAGCGTTTGGTGATGTCCATGGGTTCCAGACTTAAGGCAGTGATTGCCTCCAAAGGATTCACAACAAAATATTGAAAATAAAAATATTTTGTTTGGGTTTGGTTTATTTGTCCAATTACTTTTGACCTCCTAAAATGTGGAGTGTTTGTAAAGAAATGTGTACAATTCCTACAATTTCTATCAGATATTTTTGTTCAAACCTTCAAATTAAACGTTACAATCTGCACTTGAATTCTGTTGTAGAGTTTTCATTTCAAATCCAATGTGGTGGCATGCAGAGCCCAACTCGTGAAAATTGTGTCACTGTCCAAATATTTCTGGACCTAACTGTATATATTGTGATTGCTGTGGATTGCCCACTACTTTACCTGTATGCTTGTGAGATTATATTGAGGAATAGGGTAGGATTCCACTTGTGAGAGACTCGCGCGTATCTCGCATCGCATCTCCCGGGATGGCCTGCCTCTTTCCCGAGGGGAGCATCTCAGCTGCATAGAAATAGATGCAGCTGACCCGCTCCTGTCGGGAGAGATGCAGGCCATTCCGGGAAATGCGATGCGAGATACACTCAAGTCTCTCGCAAGTGGAATCCTACCTCTACAGATATTGAAGGATACAGTTTTCTTTTTTTTTCTTGGCTCTTACATTGAAAGAAATCAAGGCATGTGCCAATTAAATTCTGTATGCACTTATATATTCCCGTTAGTTTATCTCTCTATATACCACACCAGGACGAGCCTACACCGTAATGCATAGACCCCATTTGAAAGCCAAAACCAGGAGTGGGTAAAAATTGTAGAAATGGTGTCCGTGTTTCTATTATACCTTTCCTCTGATGGTTAAACTCCTGGTTTTGGCTACAAATACTGAGGTAACTCGCCAAATAATCAGCGTGTGCACATGGCCTAAAGCATCCAATAAGAACAACCTTAGGCCACATGTACACATTGAGTGTTTTGGTGTTATTTTTTACCTCAGTATTTGTAGCCAAAAACAGGAGTGGGTGATAAATGCAGAAGTGGTGCCCGTGTTTCTATTAAACTTTTCCTCTGATGGTTAAACTCGTGGTTTTGGCTACAAATGCTGAGGTAAAAAAGTCACTAAATACTAAACGTGTGCACGTGGCCTAAATACTGAGGTAAAAAACTCACCAAATACTGAACATGGCCTGAAAAGCTTTCTCCTAGGATGCTGTTAAGGCCACATGCACATGTTGAGTATTTGGTGAGTTGTTTTTTTACCTCAGTATTTGTAGCCAAAACCAGGAGTGGAACAATCAGAGGAAAAGTATAATAGAAACACCGGCACCGATTTCGTTTTTATCACCCACGCCTGGTTTTGGCTACAAATACTGAGGTAAAACAAACTCCCCAAATACTCAACAATTGTACGTGGCCTAAAAATCTTTCTCATTGGATGCTAAGGCCATGTGCACAAGTTGAGTATTTGAGATTTTTACCTCAGTATTTGTAGCCAAGACTAGGAATGGAACAATTGGAGGAAAAGTATAATCAAAACACGGGCACCGATTCTTCTGTATTTATCAACCACTCATGGTTTTGGCTATAAATACTCAACGTGTGCACATGGCCTAAAGTTCATTCTCATTCAATGCTATAAAGACCAGGTGCACACATTGAGTATTTGCCAATTTTTCTTTTACCTTGACCATTGAGGAAGGATTCTCCAGTCGTGCTGTATGTGTGTTACCCACCAATACCATCTGTAAATAATACACGAACTACATGTGACTTGGTTTAAAATTGGCCACAGCAGCCTTTATTACCTATTATTTACATACTAACACAAGGGGGCGCCGTCCAACGGGCGACCCCAACAAATAACAATAGGTAACACAGTAACCAATGCAGTAAATATACAACCCTGAGTAGGCCCAGTCCAGGAACCACTTCTCACCCCAGTATCCCTGGCCGCAACACACCGACCCAGAGATGAGGTATTAATCACCTACGGATTAACCCTCCAACTTTGCAGAACCCCGTGCCTGCAACATCCCGGAACCTGGAGCCACCATACCAAGATGGTGTCTCTCTGTCCAGTTACCATTGCCTTCAACCGCCTCTGGACCAGACCTACCCCCCGCTGCTGTGACAAAGAAACAACCCAGACAAAATTCCCCTCGGTATTAAACACAAGGGAGGGTGGGCGGGGATCGTTCCATATCCGGAAGTCAAGAGAGAGGGGGTAAGTCAAAGTCCTTTACTTACACCCCTCAACTGTCCCACCTCTTCCTCCAGGGAACTCCTCCTACCCACCAATCCCTTTTATTCTGCCTTATAAACAAACCATTCCTGTTTCCATTAACCCCATCACTCCTTCCCTTCCCTCTAGTCATGTCGCCCCTCCACCCTATGGGTTCCATGGCTTTCTTGACCATTGAGGAAGGATTCTCCAGTCGTGCTGTATGTGTGTTACCCACCAATACCATCTGTAAATAATACACGAACTACATGTGACTTGGTTTAAAATTGGCCACAGCAGCCTTTATTACCTATTATTTACATACTAACACAAGGGGGCGCCGTCCAACGGGCGACCCCAACAAATAACAATAGGTAACACAGTAACCAATGCAGTAAATATACAACCCTGAGTAGGCCCAGTCCAGGAACCACTTCTCACCCCAGTATCCCTGGCCGCAACACACCGACCCAGAGATGAGGTATTAATCACCTACGGATTAACCCTCCAACTTTGCAGAACCCCGTGCCTGCAACATCCCGGAACCTGGAGCCACCATACCAAGATGGTGTCTCTCTGTCCAGTTACCATTGCCTTCAACCGCCTCTGGACCAGACCTACCCCCCGCCACAGGACAGGGCACGTGACTCCTTACGTGGCCTGGACCCGCCACACACCAAAAGCTTGTACCACACCTCCACGCAATCCCAGCGTCCACAAACAGCACCAAGAACGTTAAGATGCACCCCCATCGCATCACCAAAACCACCAGTTCAGCGCCACCAACTTTAGGCACCGCCCCCCAATAAAGGCTCGATTGATACTGCCTACCGCACAAGCCACACGCCATTCCAAACCGGTCACACTATCAAAAACTACCCCACGATTAAGCCCGGGTATGTCTTCCACAATGCAACAAACCAACAATTTTTTTTTTTTTTTAAAACATTCATAAATAACTTCTCGAGATACCTAATCGCTGCCTCCCACTCACTGGACCAGTACCATCGACCCGTCCAGACCCCACTGGCAAAATTTGGGCGAGCCTCAGACCGTCGAGGCCCCGAGAACCAACGAATGCCCAAATATCCAAATGAGGCACACCCTCACCACAAAACCCAGAGGTTATAAACCCACAGATAACACCAACCTGTTACGCCAACCCATTCCACTCCCAAAAGACTCAAACGCCCCCATTGGCCTTAACCCGATAACAACTGAGGCCAACGTAACACCGAAACAAGAGGACTCCCACCTCCCAATACTTCTCACCACCCCTTTTCTGAGCCCACCGAGGGGCCTCCGTGGAAGCCCAATCCAGAAGGAAGACAACCCGTAGTATTCCGGGCGCCCACCCCCGCCACCTGCAATCCAGTCTGCAGCGCTGCCACAAAATGGTACCTTAACAAACACGACACAATAATGATCCTGGGCGTCCTCACAACATAAATTCCGCACCCGGGACCGCGTATAACAACACCAACCTTCACCACCCGCCTAATCTGATTCGGTGAGCGACAAAGCCGGCGCTCAACCCACTGCACCACCTCGGACACATCCTCCAACATCCAACCTCCGCTCCTAACCGTAGATGGGCTGACCAACCCCACAATCTCAAAGCCTCCCAAAAGGCTAACACAAACCGTTTTGGACAAGGGAAACAAAACCTGCTCGTGCTCAGATGAACATAGCCACCACAAACCACTCACCAAACGCTGCCACAAAACAACGGAGACGGACCCTTGTATCCCGCTGCTTCACACCCGTACGACCAAACCCTTCAAGGCCTGCCGCGCACTAAGATCCTGCGAAAAAACATCTCTCCACATCTAATCCTCAACAAGACAGCCACAGCCGCCACCCTCTGCTCCACTGCTGACGCCGGCCTAGCAGCCTGAAAACCGTTAATCACCACTGCCAACGCCCCCACCAAATACTCCACCGGGCCTTCTTCACACATTGTCCCAAACAACGTTATCCGCGCCACCCACACTTCTGGATATCAGCCCCAAATAACCTCAGTCACTGGGCACCGAGCCGCTCCCCAACACAGCCACACCAGACTCCACAAGCCCTCAGGACACACCGTGCCCACCTCGTCTGTTACGCGGCCTCAACTCCCGAGACCTGCAGAACTGGAAGGAAACAAAGCAGCTGCTATTCCCTTGGCGAACCCCAGTACTGGTTGCGCCACGCATACCATTTTTTTTTTTTTTTTTTTTTTTTTTTTTTTTTTTTTTTAAACGCATACAATTGCGAAACCAACTGTCGCAAGTACGCCACCCTTGGCCCCAGGATTAGCAAACCAACTATTAATCGAATTCTCCACCAACTGATAGTCAGAATGACAGCACACCTTCCTCTTGGAAAAAACTGCCAACCTCCCCAACCCGACTACTACCACCGATTGGAAGCGCTACCCCACAATGCCCAACCAGAAAACCAACTGGACCCGCTGCATCCGAGTACCGCAGCTACGTTCCATCAGACACCACCTTACCCAGCCACAATCCGCGGCCACTAAGTCGCCGTAAGAAAAAACCTCCTACACCATCAGATCGTCATTGATCTCCTTCGTGACCACACACAAATGATCCGATGGCTGCACCCTTGGCGCAGCCATCGCCAGCCGTCCAGCAGACACGCCCCCCAGCGGCGTAACTCTGCACCCGTGGTTCGACCGCCCCTGCAAAGACTGCACCGCCTGAAACCGCACCGTCTTAGCTGACCTAACTGCCTCTATCGCAGCCCATAGGACCACACCATTACCTTCGAATCCTACCTCTCTGACCATAACATCAAACTTTATCCCCCACAAACTGTATCACTGGCGTTGGACCCTCAGTCTTCGCCTGCGCCAACAGGCCCAAAAGAGTATCCACCACCATCTGCAATGAAACAAACAACCTCAACGAATCATCAACCCGCCAACCCGATGTAAAGAGAATCAACCTATAATGAATAAGAGGTGTAAGCTGGGACACACCACGCACAAACCACTCCACAAAGAAATAACCGCCCCCAACGGAACATAAAATGGGACAAAACCCATTAGCCCCCACCGATCAGCATAATAATAACTCCCCTCCCCACCGCAGCACCAGAACTGCTAGCTAGCAGGGTGGACCAGTAACAACCTAAATGCCGCCTCCAAATCCACCTTTGCCATCAATGCTCCACGGCTCACCGCCTTTACCAAATCCCACCCTCTGTCCAACGACACATAATAAACCGCCGACAATTCTGGAGCCAAGCAGGCATACACCGATGACTCCTCCAGATAAGATACGTTTTGAACAAGCCGAAATATATACATCTATATACAGCTCATTTCCGGCACTACCCACCAACAGAGAAACCCAATCATGACAAGGAGGGCCCCGAATGGCCCACCCATCCTGCCCAAAGCCACGTCCTGACCCCTCTTTCCACTGACAACCACCAGGTGTCCCCTAGCCCAGCACAAACTTCCAATAAGGAGGCAAAGATCCACCAATATAAATAGAAAGACGCAGAATTACTATGTTCCTTACCACAACCCAACACGTATGCTTAAGACAACCGTCCGCGCCAAATCTGCACCACCCATCATTCTATTCCCCCCAAAAACCCCTCATCGACCGTGTCGCCGGGTTCCACGCCCCGAACAGCCAACTACCCCCCAAAAGGGGGGGGGCTGACTAGGAGCCGCCATCCACTGCAGCCATAAGGATGTGCCCGTATGCTCCTACCGCATACTGGCACGCAACACCTTCCCTTGCTGAAATTACACGGCGTACTGAAGCCAGACTAAACCGCCATATGACCTAAACAAGCCACCCCAAATGGATCCATATAACCGAACCATGCCGAACCAATTACCCAATTCCTTCCCCCGATACCCTTGCCAAAAACGCAAATGCCCGCAGCCACGTTGCAAATGTACGAGGGGTGAGCCTCCACCGGCGCTCCCCTCCCTCTACTTATCCTTCCTGGAATCACTTGGCTTAACCTAATCCAGGTGAAACTGTTCCAGGGGGAGCAGCGAAACTATTGCTACACGTTCCCCCATTCAAATCTTATCCCTCACATCCTCCAGCAAGTGAGCCCCCCCCCAGCGGGCCTTTGAAGCACCCATAACTCTCACACTTGACCACTGTCAGCCCAATGCACCACCTCATCCCCCTCTTCGCTCCTCACCACTCACTCTGTCACAGCCCTTGCCGCCTCTGCCCGAAAATGCTCCCCTGCCGCCTCATGCGCCCTCACTCTGCCTGCCGCACCTGCGCCTACTAACCACCGATCCCGTCCATGCCGCCGGCGGTGCATGCGCACCCTCCACAACCGTATACACCACTGCAGTAAACCCCATACCTTGTCAAAACACAAACCCACTCGGCGCTGCCGTGTCCGCAGCCGCCCCCCCCACCAACTGCGCCCCAACCCTGCCGAATCCACGGCCGTCTCACCCGACCGCGACCCGGCGTATCCTGGAATAAAAGTCACGCCATCCAGACGTCTGATTCTTCCGTCGCTGCTTCCTCCTCCTCCTCGCTGGAGCCGACCGCCTCTGGCTCATGTAATGCAGACGCCGCCGAAGCGCTGCCACCACCACGGCCGTCCTCCTGGTACGCCGCGTGGGCACCATCCTCCAAGCTCCATCTTCTGTCCCGCGGCGACAACCCCGGAAACCGTCCCGACCCACGGGCTGCCACCGCGGGCCCCATCTTCTGGCCCGACCCCCCCCTGCTGCCTGCAAGGACAGGGGGTACCTGTGGCCCGACCCGCTGCCAGCAGACTCCCATCCAGAGCCGCCAGCCTCCTGCCCACCTGGGCCCAGAAGGCATCCGTCCGCCGGGTCCTCGCCCCCCTGGGGGAGACCGCCGCTGCCGGGATCTGCACGCCTGCTCTGGGTGACCAGGCGGGGACCGCAGGGTCCCCGCCGTCACCCCCACGTACCGACGCCTCCCGGGCATCCGTCGCACCAGGCTCGCCTGCCCTGGTGCCGGACCCCTTGCTGGCTGCAGCCCCCCGGCCACCCCCCCTCCACCCACGGGGGAAGGGGGGTAACGCTGGCCTCCGTCCTCGCCGGGCGCTCTCCTGGCCAGGAGCCGCCGCATCCAGCCCTCCTGGGCCCCATGAAAGCCTCTGTCCGCTGGGCCCTCCCCCTCCTGGGGGAGACCGCCGCGGCCGGGAGCTGCAACCTGATCTGGGTGACCAAGCAGAAACCGCAGGGCCCCTGCCGTCACCCCCACTCACCGACGCCTCCTGGGCACCCGTCGCCCCAGGCCCGCCTGCCCTGGTGCCGGACCCACCACTGGCTGCAGCTCCGCGGCCCCCCCCACTGTCCGCGAGGGGTAAAGCTGGCCTCTGTCACCGCCGGGCGCTCTCCCCGTCCGGGAGCCGCCGCATCCAGCAATCCAGGCCGCGGCTCGGACCGGAAATAGGCCGCAGACAAGCCACGCCCCCCTCCCGGCTGCCGCGGCCCGGACGGAGATTCCTCCCGCGGCCGGAGCAGCAGCTGAGTACTGCCCTGCCCACGTCCTACCGCGGAGGGTCCCCGAAGGGGCTCTCACATCTCCTCCTCGCTCCCCCCGCACACGGCAAGTACCTGAGATATGAGGGAGGGGGGACGCCGCCCGCAGCTGACAGGGGAGCGAGGGGAAAGTGCCAACGGGTTAACCCCCAGCAGCCAAGGCGTGGGACCGCGCTGCCAGGGGCCCGTGCACTGCCATGATGAATCCGCTGGTCCCGGGTAGCAGCCATCCTGTCGCACGTCCGGATCGTTCCATATCCGGAAGTCTGGTGATGTGAGGGGCTGGGGAACCTCCATTATGACGTCCTTGTACAGATCTTTGTGTCCTTCTAAATACTCCCACTCCTCCATGGAGAAATAGAAGGTGACGTCCTGACACCTTATAGGAACCTCTCCAGTCAGATCGTTCCATATCCGGAAGTCAAGAGAGAGGGGGTAAGTCAAAGTCCTTTACTTACACCCCTCAACTGTCCCACCTCTTCCTCCAGGGAACTCCTCCTACCCACCAATCCCTTTTATTCTGCCTTATAAACAAACCATTCCTGTTTCCATTAACCCCATCACTCCTTCCCTTCCCTCTAGTCATGTCGCCCCTCCACCCTATGGGTTCCATGGCTTTCTGAGTAATTGTAGACAAAACCCAGATTGGATAAAAAATACAGAAGTGCTGCTTGTGTTTCTATTATACTTTTCCTCTGATTGTTCACTCTGGATTTTAGCTGCCAATACTGAGGTAAAATGCTGACCAAATTCTCAACGTGTGAACGTGGCCCAAAAGATTCAATGAGCTTAATGGTGGCTCCGCTGTTTCTTGTTTTCAATTGAAGAGGCGGCTTGCTTTGAACGTAATGACTTGCTTTGTATGTGACACGTTTTCATCTGTTTTGACCCTTTAATGAAGAGTTGAAGATAAAATGGACCAGAAGAACGTCACCTGAGCACATCATCTTCACATCTCTCTCTCCATGTTATTCTCTCTGTATGAGCTCTGGGTACAATCCATGATATTCCTTATAGTATAGATGCCACATTTTTATTGTACAGAATAGACTGATCTACAAAGTTTCTGCTAACGTAGTTTTGTCAAGCAAAAATTATTTCAGCCCTAACATTTAATTTCTTCATTTTCTTTTGGGTTTTTTTTCGGCTTTGAAAGATCACAAAACCCTTTTTCCTTTCGTCACGACAGCACCCACGAGAGAGGGATCCGCCCCCTTCAGGACAGGAAACCTACAGATAAAAAAGGGGCAGTCCCCCTCCCTCATCAGTTGGTTTCCTGTCCTGCATGGAGAGGAACCTACAGTACCTGGGTCCGGTTGAGTCCGTGCGGTCTCCAAGGGAACGGCGGAGCTCTGGATCCGGAAGCACGGTCGGTGGAGCTCCCCTCGTGGACTCCGTCCTCCAGTGCACCTCGTCCTCTTTCTCCTGGTCCGGCTTTGCCTCCGGGAGATATGACGCCTGCAGCAGGGTGTGCTTCTACCAGACGTGTGCGCGGCGGGGGGGGGGGGCCCTGCCGCGTCGAAGGTGCATGCTTCCCTGCTGCAGTGACCCGGAAGTATACAGGAGCACTTCCGGGGGAGCGGCCGGGAAGGTTCCTAGTGAAGCCCGTGGTCCCCTCCATCCTGGCCGGATGCTGCGATGCTGGTGAGTCTATTGCGGTCGGGCCGGAGCCTCTCCCTGACGCGTGCCTGCGTCTTCACCGCCACATGGCGAAAAATCTGTGCTCGGAGGCCGGCGCCTCTCCCTGTGGCGCGGGCTGCGCCTTCCGGCTGCACGGTGGGTGCGTTGTGTCCGGGGTCGCGTCCACGCGCTGTCTCCTCGGCGGTGTCCCGGCAGTGCACGGGGGATCGTCCCGGAGTCCCTGCCTGCGCTAGTCCGGGGTCGGTGCGTGGCTTCGGGCCGGGCTCTGTGGCTTCCTGATCGGGCTTTGGAGCTGGATTCTGCCGCATGGCCTGGGGCCCCTGTAGCCTCTGTTTGCCTGGCCCCCTGTGCCTCTGTGGACTCCTGGCCCCTGTGGCCTCCGTGGACTTCGGGGCCCTATGGCCTCTGTGGACTCCAGGCCCCTGTGGCCTCTGTGGACTCCTGACCCCTGTGGCCTCTGTGGACTCCAGGCCCCTGTGGCCTCTGTGGACTCCTGACCCCTGTGGCCTCTGTGGACTCCAGGCCCCTGTGGCCTCTGTGGACTCCTGGCTCCTGTGGCCTCTGTGGACTCCTGGCTCCTGTGGCCTCTGTGGACTCCTGGCCCCTGGGGCCTCTGTGGACTCCTGGCCCCTGTGACCCCTGTAGGCTCCTGTGGGCTCTGTGGCCTCGTGGGCCCTGTCGGCTCCTGGCCCCCTGTGGGCTCCTGGCACCTGTGGCCTCTGTGGGTCCTGACCCCTGTGGCCTCTGGGGCCTCCTGGTCCCTATGGGCTCCGGGCCCCTGTGACTCTGTGTCTCCTGGCCCTTGTGGCCTGTGTGTTTTTCTGGCCCATGAGGCCTGTGTGTGTCCTCCTGGCCTCTGGGCATCTGTGCCTCCTGGCCTCTGGGCCTCCTGGCCTTATGTGGCCTCTGGTCCTCCTGGCCTCTGTGGCCTCGGGACCTCCTGGTGTCTGTGGCCTCTGTGTCCTCTGTCCTCAGGTCTCGCGCCCTCCTGGCCTCTGGCCTTCCCGGTCTCTGAGCCTCCTAGCCTTTGCGCTTCCTGGGGGTTGGATCTCTGGACCTCCTGGTCCTTGTACCTCCGGGCCTCCGGACCTCCTGACCTCGGGCCTCTGTGTCTCTGGGCCTCGTGCTCCGGGCCTCGTGCTTCATGGCTTGTGCCTCGGTTCCTCTGTGCTGCCTGCCCTTGGGCCGCTGGGCCTCCTGGCCTGGGGCCGCTGTCCCTTCTGGCCTTTGGCCGCTGTACCTTCGGGCCTCGGGCCTCTGTGCCTTCTGGCCTCGGGCCTCTGTGCCTTCTGGCCTCGGGCCTCTGTGCCTTCTGGCCTCGGGCCTCTGTGCCTTCTGGCCTCGGGCCTCTGTGCCCTTCTGGCCTCGGGCCTCTGTGCCCTTCTGGCCTCAGGCCTCTGTGCCTTCTTGACCTCGGGCCTTTGTGCCTCCTGGCCTCGGTGCCTCCTGCCTTCGGGCCTCTATGTGTACTGTCTCTGTGCCTTGGGCTTCCTGGCCGCGCGCCTTGGTTGCCTCCTGGCCTCGTGCCTCCTGCCTCGGTGCCTCTGGCCTCTTGGCTTCCTGGTCTCTGTGTGGCTTCCGGGCCTCTGTGTGGCTTCCTGCCCTCTGTGTGGCTTCCGGGCCTCTGTGTGGCTTCCGGGCCTCTGTGTGGCTTCCGGGCCTCTGTGCGGCTTCCGGGCCTCTGTGCGGCTTCCTGGCCTCTGTGCGGCTTCCTGGCCTCTGTGCGGCTTCCTGGCCTCTGTGCGGCTTCCTGGCCTGTGTGCGGCTTCCTGGCCTGTGTGCGGCTTCCGGGCCTGTGTGCGGCTTCCGGGCCTCTGTGTGCCTTCCGGGCCTCTGTGTGCCTTCCGGGCCTCTGTGTGCCTTCCGGGCCTCTGTGTGGCTTCCTGGCCTCTGTGTGGCTTCCTGGCCTCTGTGTGGCTTCCTGCCTCTGTGTGGCTTCCGGGCCTCTGTGGGGCTTCCGGGCCTCTGTGGGGCTTCCGGGCCTCTGTGTGGCTTCCGGGCCTCTGTGTGGTTTCCGGGCCTCTGTGTGGTTTCCGGGCCTCTGTGTGGTTTCCGGGCCTCTGTGCGGTTTCCGGGCCTCTGTGCGGTTTCCGGGCCTCTGTGCGGCTTCCGGGCCTCTGTGCGGCTTCCGGGCCTCTGTGCGGCTTCCGGGCCTCTGTGCGGCTTCCGGGCCTCTGTGCGGCTTCCGGGCCTCTGTGCGGCTTCCGGGCCTCTGTGCGGCTTCCGGGCCTCTGTGCGGCTTCCGGGCCTCTGTGCGGCTTCCGGGCCTCTGTGCGGCTTCCGGGCCTCTGTGCGGCTTCCGGGCCTCTGTGCGGCTTCCGGGCCTCTGTGCGGCTTCCTGGCCTCTGTGCGGCTTCCGGGCCTCTGTGCGGCTTCCTGGCCTCTGTGCGGCTTCCTGGCCTCTGTGCGGCTTCCTGGCCTCTGTGCGGCTTCCTGGCCTCTGTGCGGCTTCCTGGCCTCTGTGCGGCTTCCTGGCCTCTGTGCGGCTTCCTGGCCTGTGTGCGGCTTCCTGGCCTCTGTGCGGCTTCCTGGCCTGTGTGCGGCTTCCTGGCCTGTGTGCGGCTTCCGGGCCTCTGTGTGCCTTCCGGGCCTCTGTGTGCCTTCCGGGCCTCTGTGTGCCTTCCGGGCCTCTGTGTGGCTTCCTGGCCTCTGTGTGGCTTCCTGGCCTCTGTGTGGCTTCCTGCCTCTGTGTGGCTTCCTGGCCTCTGTGTGGCTTCCTGCCTCTGTGTGGTTTCCGGGCCTCTGTGTGGTTTCCGGGCCTCTGTGTGGTTTCCGGGCCTCTGTGTGGTTTCCGGGCCTCTGTGTGGTTTCCGGGCCTCTGTGTAGCTTCGGGGCCTCTGTGTGGTTTCCGGGCCTCTGTGTAGCTTCCGTCCTCTGTGTGGTTTCCGGGCCTCTGTGTGGCTTCCTGGTCTCTGTGGCTTCCGGGCCTCTGTGTGGCTTCCTGCCCTCTGTGTGGCTTCCGGGCCTCTGTGTGGCTTCCGGGCCTCTGTGTGGCTTCCGGGCCTCTGTGCGGCTTCCGGGCCTCTGTGCGGCTTCCGGGCCTCTGTGCGGCTTCCTGGCCTCTGTGCGGCTTCCTGGCCTGTGTGCGGCTTCCTGGCCTGTGTGCGGCTTCCGGGCCTCTGTGTGCCTTCCGGGCCTCTGTGTGCCTTCCGGGCCTCTGTGTGCCTTCCGGGCCTCTGTGTGGCTTCCTGGCCTCTGTGTGGCTTCCTGGCCTCTGTGTGGCTTCCTGCCTCTGTGTGGCTTCCTGGCCTCTGTGTGGCTTCCTGCCTCTGTGTGGTTTCCGGGCCTCTGTGTGGTTTCCGGGCCTCTGTGTGGTTTCCGGGCCTCTGTGTGGCTTCCGGGCCTCTGTGCGGCTTCCGGGCCTCTGTGCGGCTTCCGGGCCTCTGTGCGGCTTCCGGGCCTCTGTGCGGCTTCCGGGCCTCTGTGCGGCTTCCTGGCCTCTGTGCGGCTTCCTGGCCTCTGTGCGGCTTCCTGGCCTCTGTGCGGCTTCCTGGCCTCTGTGCGGCTTCCTGGCCTCTGTGCGGCTTCCTGGCCTCTGTGCGGCTTCCTGGCCTCTGTGCGGCTTCCTGGCCTGTGTGCGGCTTCCTGGCCTGTGTGCGGCTTCCGGGCCTCTGTGTGCCTTCCGGGCCTCTGTGTGCCTTCCGGGCCTCTGTGTGCCTTCCGGGCCTCTGTGTGGCTTCCTGGCCTCTGTGTGGCTTCCTGGCCTCTGTGTGGCTTCCTGCCTCTGTGTGGCTTCCTGGCCTCTGTGTGGCTTCCTGCCTCTGTGTGGTTTCCGGGCCTCTGTGTGGTTTCCGGGCCTCTGTGTGGTTTCCGGGCCTCTGTGTGGCTTCCGGGCCTCTGTGTGGCTTCCGGGCCTCTGTGTGGCTTCCGGGCCTCTGTGTAGCTTCGGGGCCTCTGTGTGGTTTCCGGGCCTCTGTGTGGCTTCCTGGTCTCTGTGGCTTCCGGGCCTCTGTGTGGCTTCCTGCCCTCTGTGTGGCTTCCGGGCCTCTGTGTGGCTTCCGGGCCTCTGTGTGGCTTCCGGGCCTCTGTGCGGCTTCCGGGCCTCTGTGCGGCTTCCTGGCCTCTGTGCGGCTTCCTGGCCTCTGTGCGGCTTCCTGGCCTCTGTGCGGCTTCCTGGCCTCTGTGCGGCTTCCTGGCCTCTGTGCGGCTTCCTGGCCTGTGTGCGGCTTCCTGGCCTGTGTGCGGCTTCCGGGCCTCTGTGTGCCTTCCGGGCCTCTGTGTGCCTTCCGGGCCTCTGTGTGGCTTCCTGGCCTCTGTGTGGCTTCCTGGCCTCTGTGTGGCTTCCTGGCCTCTGTGTGGCTTCCTGCCTCTGTGTGGCTTCCTGGCCTCTGTGTGGCTTCCGGGCCTCTGTGGGGCTTCCGGGCCTCTGTGGGGCTTCCGGGCCTCTGTGTGGCTTCCGGGCCTCTGTGTGGCTTCCGGGCCTCTGTGTGGCTTCCGGGCCTCTGTGTGGCTTCCGGGCCTCTGTGTGGCTTCCGGGCCTCTGTGTGGTTTCCGGGCCTCTGTGTGGTTTCCGGGCCTCTGTGTGGCTTCCGGGCCTCTGTGTGGCTTCCGGGCCTCTGTGTGGCTTCCGGGCCTCTGTGTGGCTTCCGGGCCTCTGTGTAGCTTCGGGGCCTCGGGGCCTCCGGGCCCCGTGCCTCTGTACCTCCTGGCTCCGGCCTCTGTGCCTCTTAGCCTCTTGGCCTCTGTGCCTCTTGGCTCCGGCCTCTGTGCCTCTTGGCCTCTGTGCCTCTTGGCTTCTTGGTCTCTGTGCCTTCTTGGCCCCTGTGCCTTCTTGCCCTCTGGGCCTCCTGGCCCCGTGCCTCTGTACCTCCTGGCTCCGGCCTCTTGGCCTCTGTGCCTCTTGGCCTCTGTGCCTCTTGGCCTCTGTGCCTCTTGGCCTGCTGTGCCTCTTGGCCTGCTGTGCCTCTTGGCCTGCTGTGCCTTCCTGGCCTCTGTGCCTTCTTGGCCTCTGTGCCTCCTGGCCCTATGCCTGCTGGCTCCGGCCTCTATGCCTCTGTGCCTCTTGGCCTCTGTGCCTCTTGGCCTTTGTCGTCTTGGCCCTTGTGCGTCTGTGCCTCTGGGCCTCTGTGCCTCTTGGCCTCTGTGCCTCTGTACCTCTTGGCCCTTGTGCCTCGATGCCTCTTGGCCTCCGTGCCTCTTGGCCTCTTGGCCTCTTGGCCCTTGTGCCTCGATGCCTCTTGCTTCTTGGCCTCCTGGCCTCCGGGCCTCTTGCCCTCTGTGCCTCTTGCCCTCTGGGACTCTGGGACTCTGGGACTCTGGGACTCTGGGACTCTGGGACTCTGGGACTCTGTGTGCCTCTTGGACTCTGTGCCTCTGTGCCTCTTGGGCTCTGTGCATCCTGGGCCCTGTGCCTCTGTGCCTCTTGGCCTCTGTGCCTCGGGACCTCCTAGTCGTGTGGGCCTGTGTTCTCATCCTGCGTCTCTGGGACTTGCGCTTTTGTGCTTGCTCCTTGCGGCGCTCCTGCCTTGCGCCTCTGCCGCCTTGCGCCTCCCTGGCCTTCCGCCTGGCCTGGCGCCTCGGGCTTCCTGCTTCTCCTCTGAGTCTCTTCTCCTCCTCGTCCGGTACGGTGCTGTACCTGTTCCTCTGTCTCTTGGTCGCCCTTGCCTCTCCTGGGCGTGTTCGCGCCTGTCCGGCCCTGTCCGTTGGTCCTTCCCTCCTTGGGGTGTTGCGGTTCAGGTTGTTCTCCTGCAGCGCGGGGTGTCTTTGGGTTCTTTCCCGCGCGGGGTGTTTTCTCCATTCCTTCGTTTCGGGGGGCTCTGTCCTCGCCTATGTCGCTAGGTCGGCCCCTTGGCGGGGGGGTTGGTCTTTGTTCTTTGTTCTTGTCTTTCAGGATTCCGGCTGTGGTCCTCGCGTGGCGTGCCGTCCCTTGTCCCGATGGCTGTGGGATGCTGTTTCCCTATCGTCTGTGGTGAAGCGAGTTCCTCTGGCCTCCTCGGTGTCGGATCCTTCTCCTGGGCGGTAGCCTCCCCCTTGGGTGGATGTGACCAGTGTCTCCATCGATGGTATTGTACGGCTGCGCCCTGGTCCTCGCCGTCCGCCTTTCCGGGCTCTGCCGGCTAGCCTTTGTTCTTCACCTGTCTTCCGTTGGAGGCTTGGCCCTTCGCGCAGTTTTTTCCCACCCTCTGAGTGTATTCTCTCTAAGTCTCTCGTGGGTGCTGTCGTGACGAAAGGAAAAGACTATATTACTTACCGGTAATGGGATTTTCCTGAGTCCACGACAGCACCCTTTACACCCCTGCCCTTTCTTGTTTGTTTTTTCACCATTTGGTGTCCTGGGATTTGTCTATTTTGTATATTCATTCATTGGCGGTTCCTCTCCCGGTTCTCTGCAACCAACTGATGAGGGAGGGGGACTGCCCCTTTTTTATCTGTAGGTTTCCTGTCCTGAAGGGGGCGGATCCCTCTCTCGTGGGTGCTGTCGTGGACTCAGGAAAATCCCATTACCGGTAAGTAATATAGTCTTTTGCTCCTAAATAACCCTTATGTCCCCCCCCTCCAGTTGGATTGGCTTGATGGGCACTTTTTGCTCACCATACGGTCAAGCTGCTCCCACAACAGCTCAATAGGGTTGAGATCTGGTGACTGGGCTGGCCACTCCATTACAGATAGAATACCAGCTGCCCGCTTCTTCTCTAAATAGTTCATGCATAATTTGGAGGTGTGCTTTGGGTCATTGTCCTGTTGTAGGATGAAAATAGCTCCAATCAAGCGCTGTCCACAGGGTATGGCATGGCGTTGAAAAATGGAGTGATAGCCTTCCTTATTCAAAATCCCTTTTTGCACTGTACAAATCTCCCACTTTAGCAGCACCAAAGCAACCCCAGACCATCACACTACCTCCACCATGCTTGACAGATGGCGTCAGGCACTCTTCCAGCATCTTTTCAGTAGTTCTGCATCTCACAAATGTTCTTCTGTATGATCCAAACACCTCAAACTTCGATTAGTTTGTCCATAACACTTTTTTCCAATCTTCCTCTGTCCAATGTCTGTTTTCTTTTGCCCATATTAATCTTTTCCTTTTATTAGCCAGTCTCAGATATGGCTTTTTTTCTGCCACCCTGCCCTGAAGGCCAGCATCCTGGAGTTGCCTCTTCACTGTAGACGTTGACACTGGCGTTTTGCGGGTACTATTTAACGAAGCTGCCAGTTGAGGACCTGTGAGATGTCGATTTTTCAAACTAGAGACTCTAATGTACTTGTCTTGTTGCTCAGTTGTGCAGCGCGGCCTCTCACTTCTCTTTTTAGTCTAGTTAGAGCCTGTTTGTGCTCTCCTCTGAAGGGAGTAGTACACGCCATTGTAGGAAATCTTCAGTTTCTTGGCAATTTCTCGCATGGAATATCCTTTATTTCTAAGAACAAGAATAGACTGTAGAGTTTCACATGAAAGTTCTCTTTTTCTGGCCATTTTGAGTGTTTAATGGAACCCACAAATGTAATGCTCCACATTCTCAACTAGCTCAAAGGAAGGTCAGTTTTATAGCTTCTCTAATCAGCAAAACTGTTTTCAGCTGTGCTAACATACTTGCAAAAGGGTTTTTCAAGAGATTTCTAAACATACATTAGCCTTCTAACACAATTAGCAAACACAATATACCATTAGAACACTGGAGTGTTGGTTGTTGGAAAAGGGCCTCTACACCTATGTAGATACAGCATTCAAAACCAGAGGTTTGCTGCTAGAATAGTCATTTACCACATTAACAATGTATAGAGGGTATTTGTTTAATTTAATGTTAGCTTAATTGAAAAAATATGTGCTTTTCTTTCAAAAAGGAAATATCTAAGTGACCCTAAACTTTTGAACTGTAGTGTGTGTGTATATTATATAATATATAAATTTATTATTATACACGCATTATATATACATAGATATACACATGTGTCTATATCTAGTTCATTTTATATGGAGAAGACGCTGGCCATAAGTCACCTATATATGTGCGCCTGCTCCATAAACTAGTTGTGGCTGAAAACTCGATGATGCCCCTCTTTAGAGGTCAACGGCCATATTGGAATATTTCAGGTTAACAATATTACTCTAAAGCGAGTCAACAATGGACACTTGATGGGTCGATGACAGCAGGAACGTCATCATCAGTCTTGGTGCAAGATCCAACAAAAATCGCTATTTTTGGCCAAAAGATGGACATCTAGATGTCTGTAGCTACTTCAGGTCTAACTCCTCACCCATAAACACCTTTAATAAATAAAGTAAGGTTCCAATTTATTTTTTTTCACAAATGGACTTCATGTGCCAAATGTAAGTATAATCAGCGGGATGCCATTGATTATTATGGGGTCTGTCTGGGTTCCGTTTAGAACAGAAGGAAAAACGCAGCGTGCAGAATTTTTTTCTGATCTGTACACTGACACATAACAAAAGTCTGAACCCCATAATAATCAATGGCATATAAAAAAAAAAATAGGACTGATTTTCATCAAGAAAAGTAGGATCTTTTTTTCCCCCCTACTTGTCATCAGTGTACAGTCCATATGCAATTTGTTGTTTTTTTTTTTTTTTCTCTCAACAGCTATTTATTCATTTACAGTGTCCTATGCTATAGAATGGTAATGTGTCTGTAACCCCCCCCCCCCCCCCAAAAAAAAAACACTAGGGCAGTACATGGGGCATCTGGGTTTTTTTCTTTTTTAACCCCACACCTGTAGACTTGCATAGGTGAGTCTAATTCAATTTACACGTCTGTACGCCGCACACTTGTTTTTTTTTCTTTATGCCAAACTGGGGTCCCTGATTACTAGAGCCCATGGTTACTACACCTACATGGTATTGGGAGGGGGTGGGGGGGGGGGGGGCTCCTGAAGAATGGAAGTATTTTTCTGAATTGTGCCTTCTCCATATGGTAGGTTTTTTTTTAAATGGCAATATATAGAACGGCCACAATGTGTCACTATAACTTCATGGCTCTCTGTTGCACGTTATGTATCTGGATTTAATACACAATGACCTTACTCGTCAGTCCATATGCTTGCATGTCACTGATGACGCCGATGGCAAAATGTGAAGCAGCTGCTTCGTACTGGATTAGGTTTTATTAGACGTCAATGTTTTAGATTTTCAGGTCGTTTTCTATTCTACACGCAATGTTTTTTTTGTTTTGCACTTGAATTGAGTATCATATTTGCGTAGGCAATGGATTGTATTGTCTCTATTGTATATTCTTTTGCTTATGTCTATGGCCAATATTCATGCAAACAATCCCATGAGCCGTCGTCCCATCCTCAGCCTTCCCATTACCAGAACCAAGTTATAAAACAATAGGAATAAAAGAGATCCGGGTTTAATGCTGAGCTAAAACCACATGCAGCATTAAACCCGGATCTCTTTTATTCCTATTGATTTATCCCCTTTCTTCGGGGCTGCTGACGACCACCATTTGATATATGTGAATTAAGGAGTTGTGCCTGACACAACTTCAACAGGTGAGTGTGCCTTTGGCACCTTATTTGTGAAATCTCATACCTGGTAAGACCCTATGTGCGCTTTCTCTTCCACAGACAAATAATTCAGAACCAAGTTATGGCATTACTATAGGCCAGGGCCGCCACTAGGAATTTCAAGGCCCCATACTGGCAAAATTTTGGGACCGCCACGAGACTCTGCCCAGACTCCACTCCAGCTCCTCCTCATAAACCTTCCACACTCACCGCCATTCTTGGAAAAATGTGTATATGTATAGTGTATGTGTGTGTGTGTGTATGTATATGTATATAATATATATATATATATACACACACACATATACAGTTAGGTCCAGAAATCTTTGGACAGTGACACAATTTTGGCGAGTTGGGCTCTGCATGCCACCACATTGGATTTGAAATGAAACCTCTACAACAGAATTCAAGTGCAGATTGTGACGTTTAATTTGAAGGTTTGAACAAAAATATCTGATAGAAATTGTAGGAATTGTCACATTTCTTTACAAACACTCCACATTTTAGGAGGTCAAAAGTAATTGGACAAATAAACCAAACCCAAACAAAATAATTTTATTTTCAATATTTTGTTGCGAATCCTTTGGAGGCAATCACTGCCTTAAGTCTGGAACCCATGGACATCACCAAACGCTGGGTTTCCTCCTTCTTAATGCTTTGCCAGGCCTTTACAGCCGCAGCCTTCAGGTCTTGCTTGTTTATGGGTCTTTCCGTCTTAAGTCTGGATTTGAGCAAGTGAAATGCATGCTCAATTGGGTTAAGATCTGGTGATTGACTTAGCCATTGCAGAATGTTCCACTTTTTTGCACTCATGAACTCCTGGGTAGCTTTGGCTGTATGCTTGGGGTCATTGTCCATCTGTACTATGAAGCGCCGTCCGATCAACTTTGCGGCATTTGGCTGAATCTGGGCTGAAAGTATATCCCTGTACACTTCAGAATTCATCCGGCTACTCTTGTCTGCTGTTATGTCATCAATAAACACAAGTGACCCAGTGCCATTGAAAGCCATGCATGCCCATGCCATCACGTTGCCTCCACCATGTTTTACAGAGGATGTGGTGTGCCTTGGATCATGTGCCGTTCCCTTTCTTCTCCAAACTTTTTTCTTCCCATCATTCTGGTACAGGTTGATCTTTGTCTCATCTGTCCATAGAATACTTTTCCAGAACTGAGCTGGCTTCATGAGGTGTTTTTCAGCAAATTTAACTCTGGCCTGTCTATTTTTGGAATTGATGAATGGTTTGCATCTAGATGTGAACCCTTTGTATTTACTTTCATGGAGTCTTCTCTTTACTGTTGACTTAGAGACAGATACACCTACTTCACTGAGAGTGTTCTGGACTTCAGTTGATGTTGTGAACGGGTTCTTCTTCACCAAAGAAAGTATGCGGCGATCATCCACCACTGTTGTCATCCGTGGACGCCCAGGCCATTTTGAGTTCCCAAGCTCACCAGTCAATTCCTTTTTTCTCAGAATGTACCCGACTGTTGATTTTGCTACTCCAAGCATGTCTGCTATCTCTCTGATGGATTTTTTCTTTTTTTTCAGCCTCAGGATGTTCTGCTTCACCTCAATTGAGAGTTCCTTAGACCGCATGTTGTCTGGTCACAGCAACAGCTTCCAAATGCAAAACCACACACCTGTAATCAACCCCAGACCTTTTAACTACTTCATTGATTACAGGTTAACGAGGGAGACGCCTTCAGAGTTAATTGCAGCCCTTAGAGTCCCTTGTCCAATTACTTTTGGTCCCTTGAAAAAGAGGAGGCTATGCATTACAGAGCTATGATTCCTAAACCCTTTCTCCGATTTGGATGTAAAAACTCTCATATTGCAGCTGGGAGTGTGCACTTTCAGCCCATATTATATATATAATTGTATTTCTGAACATGTTTTTGTAAACAGCTAAAATAACAAAACTTGTGTCACTGTCCAAATATTTCTGGACCTAACTGTGTATATATTATATTTTATATATATATATATATATATATATATATTATTATATATATATAATTATATATATATATATAAAGTGTTTCTCTCTATAGCTATCTGTATCTCTATCTATATCTCTATATATCTATATCTCTATATCTATGTATCTCTCTCTCATATATATATATATATATATATATATATATATATATATATATATATATATATATATATATATATATATATGTGTATCTCTCTCTCATATATATATATATATATATATATATATATATATATATATATATATTCTCACACACACACACAACTCTGGCAAAAAAAATGTAAATTGTTCTTATATTCTATAAACTACTGACAACGTGTCTCTGAATTTCCAAGCAATAAATTTTGTATTTATTTTCTGAAAATGAGAAATGGACAAAATAACAACAATGCAGATAATGCAAAGAAAACAAGTTCATAATAATTTAGAAACAACAATTCTAATAATGTTTTATCTCAGGAAGAGTCAGAAATCAATACTTTGTGGAATAACCATGATTTTTAATCACAGCTTTCATGCGTCTTGGCTGCTTTCCACCAGTGTTTCACACTGCTTTTGGGTGACCTTATGCCACTCCTGGTGCAAAAGTGTAAGCAGTAGTGTTGAGCGAGTATGCTTGTCACTACTCGGTACTCGCACGAGTATCACTGTACTCGGGCTACTCGGCGGGGACCGAGTAATTTCGCGATACTCGTGCTGTACTCGTGGTCTTCATGTTGGCGCTCTTTTTAGAGCCAGCCCTCATGCAGGGATTGGCTGGCAGACCGCAATGCCACAGCCCTGTTACTTGTGGAATTGCAGTGATTGGCCGGCCCTCACAGAATGACCGTGCCTTTAGCCCGACACTTCCCCGCTCGGCTACGGCCCCTCCCGCACTCCACTCCGCGTGTATATATATATGCACGCTTACACACACACGCACGTTTTTTTTTTTAATTTACAGTTTTATGGTTTCTACATGCTGCCGGTGGTCATTTCACAAAAATACTCGGGTCTCCCATAGGATAACATTGGGCTCGGTGCTCGGGCCGAGTACACGAGTATCTTGGGATGCTCGGCCCGAGCCTCGAGCACCCGAGCTTTTTAGTACTCGCTCATCACTAGTAAGCAGTTCTTCTTTGTTTGATGAGTTGTGACTATCCATCTTCTTCTTGATTACATTCCAGAGGTTTTCAAATGAGGTTTAGGTCTGGAGATTGGGCTGGCCATGGCAGGGTTTTGATGTGGTGGTCCTTCATCCACACATTGATTGACCTAGCTGTGTGGCATGGTACATTGACCTGAGGGTAAAAACCATCCTCAGAGTTTATGAACAGTGCCTGATCGGAAGAAAGCAATTGTTTTTCCAGGATAACCTTGTGTGCGGCTTGATTCATATATACACACACAGAGCCAAAAGGTTTAGCACTTTTGAAGTTTTTCCAGAAAATGAAGCATTTCCCTCAAAAAGCCTTTACACCGTCCCTCTCCATAATATACCCTCTACACAGCCCCTCTCTATAATATACCCTCTACACCGCCCCTATCCATAATATCTCTCCCACACTGCCTCATGTATAATATTCCCCCACACACACTGCCTCTCTTTATAATACACACACAATGCCCCCTGTGTATAATATCCACCAACACACACTGGTCCTCGGTATAATATCTCCCAATACACTTCTCCTCTGTTTAATATCCCTCAAGTATGCTGTCTCTATGTATACTTACCCCCCCACACAAGCTGCCCCTATTTATACATATATTCTCACACACACTGCCCCTCTGTATATCGTCCTGGTACATATGTCCTACTCCTGGTATATATGTCCCCTTCCTGGAATATATATCCCCATCCTGGTATGTATGTCCCCATCCTGGGTCTTTACTGGTATGTAAGTCCCCCTGGTTTATGTATCACCCTCCTGGGCACATTCTGGTATAATGTCCCCATCCTGTTTTTGTGTCCTTTTCCTAGTATATATGTCCTCCTTCTTGTATATATCCCCTTCCAGGGCCTCTCTTTGTATGTTTGTCTGCCGCAAAAAGAAAAAAAACCACAAACCTTTTACTCGCCCTTCCAGGCTCCCACATCCCATGGTGTCCTCTCTGAGCAGCGATGCATTTTAGCTGGATGGGCCCACCCAGCACCCCCGGGGATCTTCAGCTCAAAGGGCACCTACCATTCCCCGCTGAATGCAGTGTCCTCGCCACCTCCAGGTTTCGTGCATCACTGTGGTGAGGTTGCAGAGAGAGGACATCACTGTGGGCCACGGGATGACGTGCCACCTCCCTGCTCTGTTCCACTCGCCTTGCCTCCGGCCACATGGCTAATTTGCTTGCGATGCCTTAGAAGGGCTTTGCAGGCAATTTAGCAGTGTGTGCACTGACTGAAGCGACACCGCCAGGCCCCTCTGCTGCCGCTATGACTGGGGCCTGGTGAAGAGGGAGGCTATGGCTTAATAAAGTAATGACCCTGGGCATTTTTAGATTTGGGAAGCTATCCCGGTGCTATATCCTCTCTTCATCTTGAAGATACTTTCGCAGCGCTTTACAGACGCAGTGATCGCTGTCCCCATTGGGGCTCACAATCAATATTCCTTATCAGTATGACATTGGAGTGTGGGAAGAAATGCATGAAAATACGAGGTTTCCACCAACATATAAACTTCTTGCAGATGTTGTTCTTTGGTTGGATTTGAACCCAGTACCCCAATGCTGCAACGCTATAGTGCAAACCACAGAGCAACCACAGCTTAGTCCGGTGGTAGGCAATCCGCACTGGTGCACAGATCAGGCGTGTGAGACTTCTCCCTGTACTTTCCCAAGCCGCCTTTTCTCAAAAACAAAGGCTACTTTCACACTTCAGTCATTTCAAATCCGCCAGGTCCGTCATTGCGACTAAATGACGGATCCGTCGTTTTTAAGCTGTGAACGGAGGCAACGGATGAGTTATTTCACAGGATTCCGTTCACTAGAATCCTGTGCAAAAACTGATCTGTTGCGTCAGTTACATCCGTTGTGCGTCCGTTTTACGACTGATCCATCGTGATCCGTTTGTGTTTGGGACAGCCCAATGGGAGTGCCAGACATGCTGGGCATGCTCAGTAGAACATGATGGAATACGGCGGAATCCTGCACCATAGACAACCATTATACCTATTGGAAAACAAAAAAAAAAAGTATGGTGCAAAATTATTCAAAGTTTAATGCAAAGAACTGGCACAGAGAAAAAGATCGGCAACGCATTCCATGGGCATGTGTGTAACAACAATTGCATATAGTCACAAAGCATAAGGGTAAAATACAATACAATAATGCCAGCAGGTCTGAACGTAGTCAGAGCAAAGGAAATATCATGAGAGTATTCCAAGTAGAGTAAAATATAAACAATTAGTAAAAAATTATCATAACTCCAAGAAAGGTGTTACTCCAAATTGCAAGATGCCCAATGTATTATATTGAATAAATACCAGTTACATAGCCCTGATATTGCACATAGCCCTAGCAGCAAAAAGAGGTTTTAAAATCAGTAAGTCTGTTGAATCCATCATGCATAACACGATTACAAAAAATCTCCGACTTAATAGGGTCAGAGAACAGGAGGAAAGGAAAGATCATCTTGCCCCTGATGAAATAATCTAAATCTGTGAAAGATCGTGAAACGTACGTCGAGGTCCTAGTCTCTGGGGGACCGCTCTGCTACTTTCCTTGGGATGTGTTTTGATTATGGGTATGTTCAGATGACTACTACATATCTATACTGCTCATAGTCCCTTTCCTCCTGTTCTCTGGCCCTATTAGGTCGGAGTTTTTTTGTAATCGTCTTATGCATGATGGGTTCAACAGACTTACTGATCTTAAAACCTCTTTTTGCTGCAAGGGCTATGTGCAATATCAGGGCTATATAACTGGTATTTATTCAATATAATACATTGGGCATCTTGCAATTTGAAGTACCACTTTTCTTGGAGTTATGATAATGATAATAATTTCTTGCTAACTGTTCATATTTTACTCTACTTGGAATACTCTCATGATGTTTCCTTGGCTCTGACTGTGTTCAGACCTGCTGGCATTACTGTATTGTATTTTACCCTTATGGTTTGTGACTATATGTTATTGTTGTTATACACATGCCCATGGAATGTGTGCCAACCCCGTGGCAGCATCCGGGCTGCTCGGATCGGATCCGAGGTGGCTCGAGGGGTCTCTGGACCCGGGGGTTGTGCGGCCACTCAAATGAAGGGGGTATTTACAGGGGATTGTGTTAGAGTTCGTGACGCCACCCGTGGTGTGTGGTAATTTGGAATACCACCGCTGCAGTTGGGAGTACCCGGGGGTGATGCAATGGGGCAGCCAGGTGTTAGAACCCTCCAAGGGTAGGGGGGATGCCCCGGGACTCTGTAATCGTGTTTGGGGAGTGCCGTGGGGAGCGAAGGGATCACTTGCGTACTCACTCAGTCCATTAAGCCGACACTGACAACTGGATAAACCAAAGTTCTGTATACCGCTACCGCTTAGGGGAGCTAGTTCGGGTCCAGTCCCCAATGGTGCTGCCTGGTGATCCGTGACCTGCCTCCTGGCACTAACTTTACTTCTCTGTTGGTCCCGGTAGTATGGAACTTGCTGGGTCCCCCTCTCCACTATGGCTAAGTTTGGGAGCTTGCTCTCAGGGCTCACGCTTGGGATTTTCTGAACCGTTTTAGTGGAAAGTCTTATCCCCCTCGTTGCGCTAGTACCCCGATTTTGGAGTGGGTGGAGAGCGGATCTTGAAGGCTCCGTTCTTGTTAGGTAAATTGTCAGGTTGCCTGAAGCTACTCCCTGACCTAGGGTCCACGTACCGTGTCGTGCCCTGGTCCCAGTGCGGTGATGGTACAAGGCCGCCAACTGTCCTCCTCGACAGTTCCGTTCCCCTTGTCACGATGCCCTGCGACCGGGGGTCCAGCTCCTCTAGGCCCAGACCACCGTCTGCCACCTAGATAGCTTCCTAGGAGCCCTGCTCCTGACGTTCTCTCTCCTTCACTTCCAACACACTTCTCCTGACCTCCCCTAACCAACCCCCCAAGTGAGCGACCCTATTCCTCTCAGGCCGTCCACTGGTGTGTCTGGTGGGTGTTGTGCAGAGTGTACCTAGGATTTGATTAGCTGATGTAGGCAACACCATGTAGTTGGGGACCCATAACTAAGAAGGAGGTGGATATTGCACGGGAGGGCAGATTGTGCAATACCCTGTGACGACCCGATAGTCCAGGGGCGTCACAAATGTGTTGCCAATCTGTGCCAGTTCTTTGCATTAAACTTTGAATAATTTTGCACCGTACTCTTGTTTTGTTCTCCTTGTGCAATGTAGGGTTAAAATTGTTTCTTTTCCCTACCACTTCTTTATGGATATTTCTATATTAATCATTATACCTACTGACGGATTGCGATGGAATCCTGCGCATTTTGACGTTCCAAAAAACATTAGTGTCAGTTCCTTCCACCCGATGGTCAGTCATTCCAAGACTAATCCGTGGCACAGTGAATGCAATGCAAGGCCACCAGTCGCAATCCGTCATAAATACAAATCTATGGGGGAAAAAAATGAATCCTGCAAAATATTTTCCAGGATACCGTATTTTCTCAAGGCAACGGATTGTGACTGATGGAAAGAGACTGAAGTGTGAAAGTAGCCTTAATGTTGGATTTACAAGTGATGTAAATTAGATTCCATCAGTTTTCTAGATCTAACACGTACCGGAGACACCAGAAAGCAATTCTGTCATCACAGAGTTTATATAGAGGGGAAACAGCTGGAAATACTTCACTGTTTGCTACTAGTGGTCATCACCCACGCAAGATAAAATCAGTCCCAGTGAGAGAACTTGTCCGAGCCATAAGGCCAAAGTCCAAAACCTATACCAATAATAAACATGTCACCGAAACGTGCAAGAGGCTTCCCGAAATGGGGAATCGGAGATGGACGATTGAACAAACCAAAACATATTAGAAAAGAAATCCAGAAATAATAGCAATAATGGACAACAGAATCCAAAGAATGTTGAATGTAAAAAATATAATCTTACCTTTTTCCTGAATAGTCATAAAGTTAGATTGAAGACTTTGGAAAATCAAATTGGTAGCTGGGGATACTGAACATAAATGGGGAAAGTTTAAGGATATACTGCTAGAGTCCTGTAAAAAACTTATACCCTCTGGTAATAAAACGTCCCGGAATAAAAAGAAACCACTATGGCTAAATAAGACTGTACAAAGTATAATAAAACAAAAACAAAGGGCGTTTAAAATCTTGAAGGCTGAGAATACAGAAATAGCATTTCAGGAGTATAAAGATATCAATAGGCAATGCAAAAAAGAAATCAAACAAGCAAAACTAGCTACTGAAACAAAAATCGCCAATGACATTAAAATAAATCCCAAAATCTTTTATAAATACATTAATGCCAAAAGGAAAACAAAGGATAGTATTGGCCCCTTAAAATATAATAACAAGTTAGGACAAACAAAAGACTGAGATATTAAATAGGCATTTCTCTTCTGTGTTCACCAAGGAACTGACTGTACCAGGCATCATTCAACAAATGAAAAATCAAAGTTCACCACCCGATATAATTAATTTAACACAAGAAGTACGCCTACGTCTGAATAAATTAAACATTGACAAATCCCCAGGGCCAGATGGCATTCATCCACGAATATTGAGGGAATTGAGCTCCGTAATTGACAGACCGCTGTATCTTATCTTTTTAGACTCGCTTGTAACAGGGTTGGTGCCTCAGGATTGGAGGATTGCTGATGTGGTACCGATATTTAAGAAAGGTAAGAGGGTAGATCCAGGCAACTACCGTCCAGTAAGCCTGACATCAGTAGTATGCAAAGTTTTTGAGGGCATTTTAAGGGATGACATGCAAAAATATGTTGCAGAAAATAATATAATAACTGACAGACAGCATGGATTCATGAAAGATAAATCGTGTCTAACCAACCTGTTGGGGTTCTATGAGGGGGTAAGTGCAAACCTGGATATTGGTAATGCAGCTGATGTGATTTATTTGGACTTTGCAAAGGCATTTGAGACTGTACCACATAATAGCCTTATACTACAGCTCCAGAAGCAAGGACTAGGGGAAACTATATGCAACTGGGTAAGGAATTGGCTAAAAGATAGGAAACAAAGAGTAGTCATAAATGGAACATTCTTTAACCCCTTTACGACCGCCGATACGCCTTTTAACGGCGGCATATTAGGGTATTTTTTCCGATCCGCCGCTTTTTAACGGCGGTCGGAAAAAAGGGTCTAGCGCCCCCCAGAGTCAGAAAATTTCCGGGGTCTCAGCTGCCGGGGGTAGCTGAGACCCTGGAGATCATGATTCGGGCCGGTTTTTCCCGTCCCCGCTCACCTGATGACCGGTATACACCGTATACCGATCATCAAGTTATAGTAAATGACCGCGCCGGTAAAAAATGATTTATCTCCCATCTGGCATGATAAAACATGCCAGATGGGAGATAAATCTTTTTCCCGGTTCCCTCCGGTCCCCTCGGTATCCCCAAAGTGCCCCCCCCGACCCCCAACCCCCTCCCGAAAATCCAAGATGGCCGCGCGCACCGCCGAGCACAGCAGCGCGCCGGCCGCATTTACACTGTTCCTATGGTTTCTGTCGTATGTGCCATAACACATACGACAGAAACCTGCTCCCCAGGCCCCGCCGGGTCCCCCCCTACCCCCCCCCCTGGTGTTCCCCGGTGTCCCCCGGTGTCATACATACCGCTGATCCCCCGCGGCCCCCTCCTCCGGCTCCTTCTCAGCAGACTCCGGTCACATGAGCAGAGCGCAGCTGTCAGCTTCCTGTGTTCAGGATGCTGGCTGCTCGCACTCTGCAGCTGTGACCCAGGGAGGGTGGGTGCAGATTCTTTGCACCCACTCTCCTCAAATGGAGTGTCTGCCCTACTAGAAAATGGGGGATACGTTCCCTGAACGTGTCCCCCATATTCTAGAAGGTCCAGAGTCGACGTGGGACGTCCAAATGGATTATAGTGGATTTTTTTTTTTCTTTTCAATAAATTGGTCAATCAGGGAATGTTTTGGGGAGTGTTTTTTCAAATAAATTTTTTTTTGTTGTCAATTTTTTTTTTTATTACTGTCAATTAGTTATGTCGGGTATCTGATAGACGCCGTGACAACTAATTGCTGGGATTGATGCCAGATGACATTACACACCTGGTATCAACCCCATTCATTACCCCGTTAGCCAACGCACCAGGGCGCGGGATGAGCTGGGGCGAAGCGCCAGAATTGGCGCATCTAATGGATGTGCCACTTCTGGGGCGGCTGCGGCCTGCTATTTTTAGGCTGGGAAGAGTCCAATAACCATGGCTCTTCCCATCCTGAGAATACCAGACCCCAGCTGTCAGCTTCACCTTGGCTGGTGATCTAATTTGGGGGGACCCCACGTTTGTTTTTTTTTTTAATTATTTATTTATAAATAATTAAAAAAAAAAACAGCTTGGGGAGCCCTCCAAATTGATCACCAGACAAGATGAAGCTGTCAGCTGTGGTTTGCAGGCTACAGCTGTCTGCTTTACCCTAGCTGGCTATCAAAAATAGGGGGGACCCCACGTCATTTATTTTAATTCTTTTTTTTTTTTTGGGCTAAATACAAGGCTAGGCATCCTTTAGTGTCACATGAAAGGCACTAAAGGGCGCCAGCTTAGAATATGCAGGGGAATGGGACGTTATATTTGTTTGACATCTATCCATTCATCCACTGTAGCATTTTACGCTGTGTGCCCACAATCAGGGTTTGCAGCGTTTTGGGCGCAGATTGTTTTCCCTGCGTCCATAACGCTGCGTTGTGCAGTAGAAGCACAGTGGCAGGAGTTTTAGAAATCCCGTGCCCACTGTGTTTCTTTTCTCCGCAGCATAAATCGACCTGTGGCGCAGCTTCCCGAGCCTCAGCATGTCAATTTATGCTGCGGAGATGAGTGTTCTTTGCAGGTAGAATAGAACTAAAGTCCACAGCAGCCTGAACCCAAATCGTGGGCATGGCCAGCTGCGTTCTCCCGTGGACAACACTCACATTTCTGCAGGAGGCTGACACTGGGTACTAGACGCCGTGTCGCTGGATCATGGCCACATAGCCTAAAGGCTACTTTACACGCTGCGATATCGGTCCCGATATCGCTAGCGTGGGTACCCGCCCCCATCTGTTGTGCAACACGGGCAAATCGCTGCCCGTGCCGCACAACATCGCGCAGACGCGTCACACATACTTACCTGCCCGGCGACGTCGCTGTGACCGGCGAACCGCCTCCTTTCTAAGGGGGCGGTCCGTGTGGCGTCACAGTGACGTCACTGAGCGGCCGCCCAATAGAAGCGGAGGGGCGGAGATGAGTGGTCGGAACATCCCGCCCACCTCCTTCCTTCCTCATAGCGGCCGGGAGGCAGGTAAGGAGAGGTTCCTCGTTCCTGCGGCGTCACACATAGCGATGTGTGCTGCCGCAGGAGCGACGAAGTACATCGTTACTGCTGCAGTAACGATAATCGAGAATGGACCCCCATGTCACCGATGAGCGATTTTGCACGTTTTTGCAACGATGCAAAATCGCTCATCGGTGTCACACGCAACGGCATCGCTAATGCAGCCGGATGTGCGTCACCAATTCCGTGACCCTAACGACTCCGCATTAGCGATGTCGCAGTGTGTAAAGCCCCCTTAACAGTGAGAAATTTGTTGCTACAGCAACATTTTTGTGAAGTACCTGTGGATTCAAAATGCTTACTATACTCCTGAATAAAATCCTTGAGGGGTCCAGTTTCCAAAATGAGGTCACTTGTGGGGGGTTTCTGATGTATAGGTGCCCAAGGGGCCCTGCTAATGTGACATGGTGCGCGCAATTTACTTCAACTTTTCCAAAATTCAAATGGTACTCCTTCCATTCCAAGCCCTCCCATTTATCCAAACAAAGGTTTTTGGCCACATGTGGGGTATCCCTGCGCTCACAAGAAATTAGATAACAACCTGTGGGGTACACGTTTTGTTGTTGCCTCTTGAAAAAGTGAAAAATGTGTCGCTAAATCAACATTTTTGTGAAAAAAATGAAAATTTCAATATGGCAACCTAAGCTTATCAAATTCTGTGAAGTATTCGTGGATTCAAAATGCTCAATATACACCTAGATTAAAGCTTTGAGGGGGTCTTATTTCCAGAATGGGGTCACTTGTGGTGGACCTCCACTGCTTAGGCACCTCAGGGGCTCTCCTAATGCAACATGGCGTCCGCTATTGATTCCAGCCAATTTTGCAGTCAAATTGCACTCCTTCTCTTCTGAGCCCTGTAGTGTGCCCAAACAGTTGATTTCCACCACATACAAGATATCAACAAACTCAGGAGAAATTGCGCAATAAATTTCATGGTGATTTTTTTCCTGTTACCCTTGTGAAAAAAAAAGCTACCTGGTTGAAGTAACAATTTTGTGGTAAAATTTTATTTTTTTATTTTCATGGCTCAACGTTATAAACTTCTGTAAAGCTCCTGGGGGTTCAGGGTACTCACCAAACATCTAGATAAATTCCTTGAGGGGCCTAGTTTCCAATATGGGGTCACTTGTGGTGTTTTTTTGCTGTTTACGTACCTTAGGGGTCCTCCAAATGCGACATGGTGCCCGCAATCTTTTTCAGCCAAATTTCCTTTCCAAAATTCAAATATTGCTCCTTCCGTTCCAAGCCCTCCCATTTCTCCAAACAAAGGTTTCAGACCACAAGTGAGGTATCACCGCGCTCATAAAAAAGTGGGTAACAAACATTGGGGTCAAATTTTTGGAATTACCTCTTGAAAAAGTGAAAAAATTGATGCTAAAGCAACATTTTTGAGAAAAAAATGTAAATTTTCAATGTGACAACGTAACGTTATCAAAATCTGTGAAGTACCTGTGGATCCAAAATGCTCACTATACCCCTAGATAGAAGCCTTAAGGGGTCTAGTTTCCAAAATGGTGTCACTTGTGAGGGGTTTCTGCTGTTTAGGTACCTTAGCGGACATGTAAATGCAACATGGTGCCCGCAATCTATTTCAGCCAAATTTGCTTTCCAAAATTCAAATATTGCTCCTTCTGTTCCGAGCCCTCCCATTTGTCCAAACAAAGGTTTCTGACCACATGTGGGGTATTGGCGCGTTCATGAGAAAGTGGGTAACAAGTTTTGGGGTTCATTTTGTTGTGTTATTTCTTCTAAAAGTGAATAAATTTGGGGTAGAGCAACATTTTAGGTAAAATTTTATTTTTTGCTTTTTTTCATTCCACTTTTCTTTAGTTCCTGTGAAGCACCTGAAGGGTTAATAAACTTCTTGGATG
Organism: Anomaloglossus baeobatrachus; assembly: GCF_048569485.1. Lineage (NCBI taxonomy): Eukaryota > Metazoa > Chordata > Amphibia > Anura > Aromobatidae > Anomaloglossus > Anomaloglossus baeobatrachus. The sequence continues at coordinate 41,588,907 of NC_134362.1, forward strand.
TGGTTTTGAGTACTTTGAGGGGTGCTGTTTTGAGAATGGTGTCACTTTTGGGTATTTTCTGTCACCCAGGCCTCTCAAAGTCACTTCAAATGTGATGTGGTCCCTAAAAAAATGGTTTTGTGAATTTTGTTGAAAAAATGGGAAATTGCTGATGAACTTTGACCCCTTCTAACTTCCTAACCCCAAAACATTTTGTTTCAGAAATTGCGCTAATGTAAAGTAGACATGTGGGAAATGTTATTTATTAACTGTTTTGTGTGACATAACTCTCTGGGTTAAGGGCATAAAAATTAAAAGTTTGAAAATTGCAAAATTTTCAAAATTTTCATCAAATTTCCGATTTTTTCACAAATAAAAGCAAAAAATATCGTTCTAAATTTATAACTATCATGAAGTACAATATGTCACGAAAAAACAATGTCAGAATCACCGGGATCCGTTGAAGCGTTCCAGAGTTATGACCTCATAAAGTGACACTGGTCAGAATTGCAAAAAATGGCCTGGGCATTAAGTACAAAACTGGCTTCGTCCTTAAGGGGTTAAATGGGCTATAGTCAGCAGTGGGGTGCCGCAGGGATCTGTGCTAGGACCAATTCTTTTTAATCTCTTTATTAATGACCTTGTGGATGGGATTGATAGTAAAGTGTCAGTCTTTGCTGATGACACCAAACTATGTAGGATATTAAAAACTGACCTGGATAGTACAATATTACAAAAAGATCTGGATAAGATGTCAGAATGGGCAGATACTTGGCAAATGAGATTTAATGTTGATAAATGTAAAGTAATGCACCTAGGACGGCGTAATCCTATAACTGCGTATAAAGTAAATGGAAGTAAACTCGGGAATACAGAACAGGAGAAGGACTTGGGTATTCTCATTACAAGTAAGCTGAGCAGCAGCTCTCAATGTCAGGCAGCAGCTGCTAAAGCAAACAAGATTCTAGGGTGTATAAAAAGAGAGATTAGATCCCGTGATCCCAACGTATTGTTACCCCTCTATAAATCACTTGTAAGGCCACATCTGGAATATGGGATCCAGTTTTGGGCTCCACATTTTAAAAAGGACATTCAGAAGTTAGAGTCAGTTCAAAGGCAGCAACTAGATTACTACAAGGAATGGAAGGCCTCCCATATGATGAGAGGTTGAAAAAGTTAGATACGTTTAGCTTAGAAAAAAGACGTCTCAGAGGAGATCTCATTTATATGTATAAATACATGTGTGGTCAATATAAAGGACTGGCGCATGACTTATTTCTTCCGAAGACAATACTAAGGACCAGGGGGCACTCACTGCGAGTGGAAGAAAAGCGATTCCGACAGCTAAATAGGAAAGGGTTCTTTACAGTTAGAGCGGTCAGACTGTGGAATACCGACCACAAGAGGTAGTAATGGCAGATACTATAACAGCTTTCAAAAAAGGGCTGGATGATTTCCTCAGTACACACAACATTGTTGGTTATAAATGACTTTGTGACCAAATGTAGAACTGGTGGAGGAAGGTTGAACTAGATGGACCTAGGGCTTTTTTCAACCTTAGTAACTATGTAACTATGTAAAAATTAATCAATTTTTACATTAGGATGATTCTCTTTGCTTTATCGGGACAGGGACATTTCCCCCCATTCCTGACCAGGCACAATTCAGGTTGTATTGTACATTTACGATAGCTTTTAATGACTTTTTTTTTTTTTTTTTGGTTGTATACTTTTCTATCTTTTCAAGTCTCTGTGGTTTGGTGTGGGCCACTTGGTCTGCTAAAATACATGGATCTGTGAATAGTCGCATAGACATCAGTTTTTCATGTATAGAACGTAAGAGATAGAAAAGCGCAAACAACCTCAGAAAAACTAGTATACATAGACTATATATTTTTAATGAAAATGTAAAAAAGGTTTTTGGATTTTTTTTTTTTTAATCTGATGCTAGATCCAAAGCTTAATTTTGCATGACTATGTAGTTGGATACAAAGATGGAGCAGAGAGCCCACAACTCCTTGCTCCACCATTTAGTCTGATGGTTACAAGGACAATCTGGTTACTACAACTTTTGTGCCAAGACACACACACAGCACAGAGAACAGCAGCTAATCCTGGATACTAAGCTAGGTGAGTGTTTTGTGTTCTAGTTTTGCAGAAATTTGATTATTGAAGATACTTGATTTAGGTTTTGAATATGAATGTGAAAAAGTAATTCTGAATTTTCTGATGGAGAGCAGAATATGACTAGTCGACCAGATCTTGCACAGGTAAAGCGGCCCAACACCAGCCAAACTACTACCACATCATACTGTTGGAAGTAGGCTCTCATGGGGGAATATGGTGTCCTCTCAGTGCCAGATGTAACACATTCTAGGTCTTCCAAGCACATTCAGTCTTTTCTCCAACAGTTTTCAGAATTATTATTTTAAAAATCTTCAGGGTCATCTATATAAGTGTGTGTGTGTGTATATATGTGTGTGAATATACACAGTGGAACCTCGCTTAACAAGTAACCCAGTTAGCGAGTATTTCGCTTAACGAGCAATGTTTGCTGTAAATTTGTAACTCTGTTTACGAGCAATGCTTTGCTGAACAAGCAAAATAGTCACCGCACACACTTCTGGTTCCGTACATCCACCGCGCTCTAACTCGCTCTTGCAGTCCACACAAACACACACAAACGCGCACACACACACACATATTATGCTCACCTTACCTTCCGTTCCCTCGCTGGCAGCGCGCTGGCCAATCAGAGGCAAGCGGCTCCTGCCTTTGATGTCAGCACTCTGGCAGCGGAAGCTCCGGCATCGGTTGCGATGGTGACCGATACACATCCTGTACCGGCGAACTGCAAGTTCCAGGAGGCCGGCGATGGAACGGAAGGTAAGGTGAGCATAATATGTGTTTGTACGTGTGTGGAATGGCACTATAGGGAACCAGGATGGGACATTTAACAAGTTGTGGGACAAATTGTCTGCATTGCAATGATTTCCAATGGGAAATCTTGCTTTGCTAGACGAGTAACTTGCCTAACAAGCACAGTCCCAGAACGGATTGTTCTCGTTAACCAAGGTTCCACTGTAATATAATATATAAAAAATAATATTTTGGTTTTTTTTCTCTTATTTTGTTCCCTTCTGTTACAAAGTTATACACCCTGGTAATAAAGGCGTACGTTTTCCCTTTGTCAGACTTGGTGTCTTCTGCAGTTCTCTGCAGGTGTGGCAGTATTTTTTTGGCCATTGTCAGAGGAGAAGAGCAAATGCCCACAGAGAAATGCCTAGTTGGTTGAAGAGAAGATTTGCACCTTTAGGCCCTGTACCCGCGCTGCGGATTTTGACGCAGATTTTCAGAAATCTGCAGCAAAATCTGCCTGTCCATTATGAAGCCAGCAAAGTCTATGAGAATTCAGACGTGCTGTTCCCACGTTGAGTATTTTTCCCTTGCATATTTAGTGCAGATTTAATTTTTTCTGCACCAAATCTGCACCAAATCCGCACCAAATCCGCAAGGGAAAAATAAGCAACGTGGGCACAGCACTTCTGAATCCTCAGAGTTTGCTGGCTTCACAATGGACATGCAGATTTCTGAAAATACGCGTCAAAACTACACAGCGTGGGCACTGGGCCTTATTACTACTCCATAAATTCTGGAATTGTTGGCATAGGAAAATGTACTCCAATAAAGTGAAAGGGCCTCTAATCTAAATTAAGTGCTATTTAGATTTTAACAGGTCTGCGAGTGATTATTGATAGTTTTGATCAGTGAAATTGAACTAAATTGTCAATTGAATTTGGTTAACTGGTTGATTTAGTAACTAAAGGGGCAATTACTTTTCACACGAGGCCAGGTAAGGCTAAATTATATATTTTTTTTGTCCATTTAGAAATATGATAACAAACGTATTTTTTATTTTATCAGTTGTAGCGTGGCTCGGGGTGGTAGTCGTAGGTAGTGATGGGTGAACCCGAACTGTAAAGTTTAGGGCCTGTACTGGACACCTAATGTTTGTGCATGGACTCGAAAACACTGACTTGTCAGGGAAGTCAGTGTTACGGTTTGGGTTTGGATGCCCAGATAAATATAACTACATGAAAAGAAAAAAGAAAAAAAAAAAAAAAGGAATCAAAATGTGGATTAAAGAAGGACAATTATACATACCAAGTTTCTGCGCATCTGTCACACTGCTTCCGGGATCGCTCATTAATTCTTATGAATATTCACTGCTCTTCGCTCTGTGATTGCTTGCTCTCAAACTAGCTGTCTGGATCCCTGAAGTGAAGTGAAAAAATAATTAATTTGAAAAAAATGGGTTGCTCTAGTGCAGTAGCTTAAGGGGTTAATGATAGCTGTGACTTGTCAAAAAAATCACAGCTGCCACAAAGCCCTGGATTAATAATGGGTAGGTATGTCTGAGACTCCCCCCATTGCTAATCATGCATCAGAGAAAAGTAAAAAAAACAAACAAACCCCACACACACTCAAATTTATTAACCCCCAAAAGACCCCTGTAGGTCCAATATAATACACCCCACGATGATCTCAGTTCTGCTACATCCTGAGGTCAGTGGACGGTCACGTTAGAAAACGTGACCAATCACTGTGGCATCTGGGACACACTGACTGAACCGCAGCTGTGAGATCTGTGATGTCAGTGAGTTCACCTGAAGTCACAGCTGTCTGTTCATATGTTACCCCAGCTGTGACCTCAGGTGAACTCAATGCTGGATGACTGGATTAGGCTGTGTGAGCATGTTGAGTATTTTTGGTTGCAAAAATTTCTGCATCTCCTGGCAGAAAAGCACACCAAAATCGCATTGCGTTTGACACGTTTTCAATGCTTTTTTTCTGCCAGGAGAAATTTCCGCAACCAAATACTCAACAGGAGCATATAGCCTAATCCGGTAATCTGGCATTACGTTCAGTGACTTCACGTTAGGGTACAGTTGGAACAGACAGCTGTGACCTCAGGTGAACTCACTCATACACTGCTCTCACAACTGCGGCTCCATCAGCGTGTCCCACATTCCGTAGTGATTGGTCACGTTTGTAAGGTGACCTCGTACTATGACCTCAGATTGTAGCAGAGCCGGGATCATCGTGGAACATCGTAGTGTCGATTACGTCAGACCTGCATGGGTGTTTTGGGAGTTAATTGGAGAAAGAGGGTAATATTCCCACTCTTGACTAGCCCTGTCACTGTATTCAATCCCGTCCCACTCTGGGCTAGTCCCAAACATTAACTGTTCCTTGCCCTACTGTCCGCACAATTCAACATTACACACCATAATTCACATTACTACTAGGGATGAGCGAATATCACAAATATTCGGCAATATTCGGCTTCGCGAATATCCAACGAATAGGTCGCCGCTTTGCAAATATTCGATGCGCAATGTAAGTCTACGGGAAGCCCCAATAGTTGCTATTCGGGTTTCCCATAGACTTATATTGTGCATCGAATATTCGCAAATAGTCGAATAGCGGAGACCTATTCATCGAATATGGGCGTAGCCGAATATTTGAAGTATTCGATCATCCCTAATTACTACCACTTATCACGTTTATACATTGCAACACTACTATTAATGTCGCGTTTCCCCCTTGAAGACATTGTTGTCCACCTCCTTACAGTATCATTCCCGAATTCGAGCATAAAAAACAAACGTGACCACCAACAATTTCAAAGTTGATACAGTGGTGTTTGTAAATGTTGCAGAAATCTGTAGTACAGAGTAAAAAAGGTGACATATATCGCAGCCTCTTAAGTGCCAAAATGATATAATATAGTCCTGGCATGAGGTTTGGATTTTATAGCCAAGTAAAGTATAACCTTTTGCTAGAGCTAATATTTCATGGTAAGAATTTCTGCAAGCTAGCATTCAACGTCAAGAGTGGAGATGATGTGCAGACATTTATGTGGAAGGAACGTGAGACACCGGGGGCTTCTAGGAGACAAGTACACACAACTTATGTATATACCCAAACCCAACATATGTAACAAAAGGCACCAAGTGGAGTAAAAAAGAAATCTTTGCGGAAAAACAATACTGAAATATTTTTTTTTGTTTTTTATAATTTTTGAAAATGTATGTTTTCTATAATCCTCTCCTATTGACTTTAAACTTGAATTCTTTTTGCTTCTTCCATTGTACAAAAATAATGGAAATTTTTGGAAGAAATCAACTATGCTTGTTAAATTCTATGCAGCTGCTATTAATGGGATGTGGAGGGAGGAAGGGAGGGTGGGATGTGGAGGGAGGGAGGGGGGTGTGGGATGCGGAGGGAGGGGGGGTGTGGGATGCGGAGGGAGGGGGGGTGTGGGATGCGGAGGGAGGAAGGGGGGGTGGGATGCGGAGGGAGGAAGGGGGGGTGGGATGCGGAGGGAGGAAGGGGGGATGCGGCGGGAGGAAGTGGGCGGCATTCGGCAGGGGGAAGGGGGTGGAATTTGGCAGGAGGAAGGGGGGGGTTAAGCATGGCTACCCTGGATCCATAATCTTCAATTTGGGGAAAGGCCCAAAGATGGGTCTTGCGCTTACACATTTACACACTGAAAGCTGCAAGAAGGTTATTTGAGCCCCTCTCTTTTTATGGTGACACAGTTAGGCTGCTTTCACACTACGTTTTTTTAACATGCGTCCTGAACGTTTTTTTAACGCAAAAACGGATCCAGTGCAAATGCGTTTTCATTTCAATGCATTTGCAATGGACTTGCGTTAACATGCGTTCACCTGCGTTTGCGTGCGTTATAGTGAGGATCCAGCGACTTGCAGTTTTTTAACATCTTTCAAAAACGCTACATGTAGCGTTTTTGAGCTGCGTCCAAATACTGCAAAATCGCTGGATCCTGACTAAACAGCACGCAAACGCATGTGAACGCTGGCGTGCTGATAGGCAGGATCCTGCTTGCCCTACTGAGCATGCCCAGAACCAGTCTCGCGTGATCAGTCCCTCTCTCTCCTACCTCTCTGTCTCTCCCCCTCCCTCTCCTCCACCTGAGAGCTGCGGACACTCGTAACCAAGGTAAATATCGGGTATCCAAGCAAGTATACCCGATGTTTACCTTGGTTACGAACCTCCGCAGTTGTAAGAAGCCGGCTCCCAGTCTGGCACGTTTAGTTCCCATCACTCCCGATCACATGACTCCAATGCCCGCCCCTAAACATCCAGTGACAGGATCCTGCAAAGTAACACATGCGTTTGCATGCGTTTTTTGCTGTAAAAGCAGGATCCGCTTTTGCAGCAAAAAAACGTTCAGGACGCATGTTAAAAAGACGTAGTGTGAAAGCAGCCTTAGAGATTTAATATATTATATGGTATAGATAAAAAACTAGACTGATTGAGGTGCTTGTGATCAGACTAATCCTTCAGCTGTCAATTTTGTATATAACAAGGGAGGACACTATCGAGATGTTGCTATACATAACAAGGGATGACATTATACAATAATGGGACATAGCGAGAGGATGCTATGTAATACAGGTCACGGCTATACATAAAAGAGGATTATCATATGAAGATTACAAGAGATTATCACAGGCAGCGCACAACCAGTATTTGCCAGAAATTCCTGCAGCTCCTCTAATGTTCCTGTAGGCCTTTTCATTATGGATGTCTTGTTTAAGCAATGTCCCTGTTTGAGAATTAAGCCATTTATTGATAACTTCTTCACTTCCATAGTATATCTAAGGTCTTGGAGAATTTTTAAACCCTTCAGCTGGTTTGACAACTTTCAATAATGAAATCCCTTGACTGAGTTGTAAGCGATTTATGGGCCATGGCTTTTGCTAGAAAATGTCAGGAAAATACTCCTAGAACAGCTAAACTTTTAAATAAAATTAATTGAAAGCCCTATAAATGATGGTAGCTGTGTGCTCACTACTACTTAACATGAGTTTATATGGGATTGTGGTTGTGTTCAGAACTTACCAAAAGATTTTCACAATCATGTATCTTATTTTTATTCCCCCCTCCAAAATGATTTCTCTTAAAAGGGGTTATCCACTACTAGGACAGCCCCTTCTCATTCCCCATGTTGAGCCCCATTTAAAATAAAAATGCTTATACTCCCCTCCCGTTAAGACACACTTCTAGCTGTGCTGGAGCTCACGTGAGGTTACGTCATACGAGACCCGCAACCAATCACAGTCGCCTTCGAATAGATGAGTAATCAACAGGAAGTGAGTCACAGCTGCAGCGCTCACTTCCTGTTGATTACTCATAAGTTCTTTTACTGGATTTAAAGAGCTGAAGGATGACATTAAAGGTTGAAAAACTCCTAAAATGATTATCCTTGATCTGAGTTTTTTTCACATGACAAACTTGGCATTTTAAACAGGGGTTTGTATATATTAAAAAAAAAAAAATATCTAATTTCATTTTTTTTCTATTGGATGAGATACATCTTACCAGCTAAATAGACACGAAAGAATGCTCTTTTGGTCTGAATCTGACCAATTATTAGTCCAGAGGTTGATTAATTAAATTCCTTTTATTTAGGTCGACGCGTTTCAGAGAACTTAGTCTCCATCAGGACATTCCAACAAAAACCTACAATCTAATACAGAAAGGCTTTTCTATATAATATATTATATATACAGTGTGTGTATTTTATATTATATCTATCTATCTTTAGTGGATTGTTGGTTTTTCTTGGAATGTCCTGATGGAGACTAAGTTCTCTGAAACGCGTCGACCTAAGACAGTTAATCTACCTCTGGATTTCTGGTGCCAGCGCAGCATACACCCAATTTCCTTATCTTCGTTTTTATCTTCCACTGCCCGGGGCTGCAGCAGACGCCTTTTTCTATATGCTTACATAGGGATTGTGACTGGCACAACCCTGAGAGGTGCGTTTCTTGCCTTGTCCTTTGTTACCCTACTTGGTAAGACTCTATTCTGCGCTTTTTCTGTCCACAGTTCCCAATAATCAGTAGCACCACATTTAGCATGTATGTCGGGAGCTTTCCCAGTATACATGCACAGAATGTGATGTGAACAGGGCCTAACACAGACATTGTGCTGCGGCGTTTGGAACATTTACAAGTCTAAGACTCGGTGACACACTGATAATTCACGTCGCCCAGTGACCTTTTCCTCTCAATAAGGAATTAGGAAGTTGTTAAGTGCAAATCTTTCATCCTTTAGACTTACATTATTTCCTCTGAATTTTTATCTTGGGAGATTAGCAATGCAAACTGAGAAGCAATTAGTCTGAAATGTTCTGACATCGGAAAGGATAAATCAATGAGTTCACTTCCCATGTTGGTGGAAAAAGAAAAAATGTATTCTCAAACTGTACAACTAGAAATGAATGTGGAGAACGATTCTAGACCTGGTCATGCGTTAGATTCTAGTCTACTGCGAATCCTGGTGAAGGGCTATCCCCATGTTGTAGATATCCATAGCTGGAAGAAGGCGAATGAGAGATAATTTCCTTCATATCCTTACTCCATCGCTACCTGCCCCCACACATTTGTTGCCGTAGTAGAACAGTGGTCCCTTCTTACCTTGAGAGCCGCATTCAGCTCCGATAGGATTGTGAGGGACATCAACTCCCACCACTCCCCCCCCCCCCCCTCAATAAAGACCCAGCATCTTGATTATCAGATAATGGCAGCCCTAGCTTCCCCAAAGAAAATTACACAAAGGCTGTAGACTTAAATCCAGGGGTTCCCACCTTACTGACAAGCATGGCCAAAGATTGGGACTGATGGAGTGTTTAGTAGAAAGTTGGGCTGGAGATGCTAACATAATAGTGGGCCACTGGTTTGTCTTGGGGCTATTGCCGGTAGAATTTCCACAGCATTTTTTGGCTACCACCCTTTATTGTTAGAAACTCTTTTCCACTTTCCAAAATTAGTCATTAGGAGATGGAGACATTACATTTTATTGCAACTCAATCGGGGTGTTGCAGTTGGTGTTTTCCAGCTTGTAGAGAGACTGCACCATTGGCCTTTGTAGCCTACAAGCCAGAGAGCAGAAGGCCTCCCTGTACCTAATGAACAACCATTTTCTCCAAATTTTAACAACCTGACAGGATGAAACCAACTTCTACATAGGAGATCCTTGAATGCCGTGGTTGATATCAATAGTGTCATCTGAAGGAAGGTAAACTGCTGGGATTGGAGCCAGCTACAGTCTGTTTATTTAGCTGTAAATTAAATCGGCTCATTTCTACTGTCCGCGCCATCCCTGGGATATAGTTACTACCTTATGTGGGAAATAACTTCCAAATAGGAATATATGTAAAGAATAGATTTTGTGATTTATACCTGTTGCATTTTTTTATATGGCTAGTTGAATAATCTAAAAGGAACCTTGTGGCTCATTGAGCCCATGTTGCCCGTGGTTCACTATTGCAGCCATCTTTCATTTTGCCATGCAATAACATTTCAAACAAAACATGCCTTCTAGGGACGGTGTCTCAGATGACTAGTACCTGCTGGCTTCTCCCTGCCCTATTGCCGTTGACCAGTAGTTCCCAAACTCCAGTCTTCACAACTTCAAACAGGCCACACTTTCAGGATTTCCTTAGTATTGCACAGGTGATGCCGTGATAAAGATTCCATCACCTGTTCAAGGCAAAGGAAATCCTGTAAATGTGGCCTGTTGGGGGCCGTGAGGACTGGAGTTTAGGGACAAAACCTAATTGGCCTAGGGCAGCATTTCCCAAACACACATAGTAAGAGACCTGTCAATCTAGAGCAGAGATCCCCCAACTGCAGTCCTCAAGGCCCACCAACAGTGCACATTTTCGGGATTTTCTTAGTATTGCACAGGAAAACGCCATTTCACACATCTGGCATTTCGCGTGATTGCCGGATCCGGCACACTCCAGTACAGTGCAATACAGTACAATGGCATCGCGGCTACCTCTGGTCACATGCTGTCATGTGACCAGAGGTTGCCGCGATACCATTGTACAGTATTACACTGTACTGGAGTGTGCCGGATCTGGCAATCACGCGAAATGCCAGATGTGTGAAACGGCCCTTGGGCTATGTGCCCACGGGAATTTGTACCTGCGGATATATCCGCAGGTTTCCCGAGGCTGCTCGCTGGAATCCGCAGCTATTTTTAGCTGCGGTAGTACAGTGAAATAGCTGCGGAAAATCTGTGGACATTCATGAGACTTACCTGCAGAAGTTCCGGCCTCTATCTCCATAGTGGAGGGCCGGGATTTCCGCAGATAATGCCGCAGAAAGAATTGGCATGCAATTACGTGTGGCTGCGGGACATCCGCAGCCGCACGTATCCGCAGCATGGACACAGACCCTCCCCATGTCCCATAGGATAACATGGGGAGTGTCTGTCCATGCTGAAACCTGTGGATTTATCTGGAAAATCCAGAAAATCCGCGGATTTCCCGCAGATAAACCCACAGGTTTAATCCCCCGTGGGCACATAGCATTACACTTTAATCTGTACTGGTGAGGATTCCAACAGTTGTGCAATGCTAAGAAAATCCTGAAAACACTGCATTGTTGGTGGGCCTTGAGGACGGGAGTTGGGGAACCCTGATCTAGAAGAGTTGTCGATGAGCCCTCGGGGATCTGCCTCAGTAGTTGTCCAAGAATAATATAGCCAGTGTCTGAATCATGCTGTCCCTTGATTCGGGCAGCATGAAGTTCCCATTAAACTTACTAATGTTTATACAAAAGAATTTTAGGTTAAGGCTACTGTACATCGCAAAAATTATATGTTTGATCTGGCTCAAAACTTTACGGTATGCCAGTTAAGTATTTGCTGCAGATATTTTTTAACCCTTTCTGCATCTCTTGGCAGAACAAACGTACGCTTTTCATTGCCGATTTTACCCACTCATTAGTAAGAGTGAAATCTGCGACAAAAATACTGAAAGAATTGGACGTGCTGTAGCTTTAAATCTGAAAGTCGAAAATAAACAACGTGTGCATTTGCCGGCATCAGTAAATTGTGACAAATCTGCGCAGAAAAATAAATTAAAGGGCCTGTGCACATGGAGATTTTAAACTGTGTAGTTACATCCTAAAATTTCCTAAACTTCTCTAGAGGAAAGAAAAAAAAATAAAATATAATTTTTTTTATATAATTTCATATTCAATTGGTAGTGAGTAGAATTGAGCGAGAACCTAACGAGTAGTGTCTAATACCCGCATATTCATTCCCACTAGTGTGTGCAATGCAAGTCACTGGTGAATACTCGCAGAGTAACGCGTAACCCAAATGCCATACTATTCGCTACTCGTACGGAATTCGGGTTACTCGTTACATTGCGAGTATTCACCAGTGACTTGCATTGCACACGCTATTCAGAACGAAAACATGAGTATTAGACAGTATTCATTATCAGTATAGTGAGTGCAAATAGTTAGCAACTTGCTCAACTCTAGTAGTCAGTAGTGACAATTCCATTTCTGTGACTGTTTAGATCCATCAGAATTAGCGTCATGTCTAGTGTTGAGCGGACCCGGATCTTAAAAATCCAGATCCGCGAGGTTCCGATCCGAGTCCGACCAGTACCCGGGATCCGGGGTGCACGATCCGGATCCGTGTTGTTGTTGCTTGTGTGTGTTTTCTCCCCCCCTTCCCCCCGGATCCGACTCCCCATTCATTTACATAGACGCGGATTCCGGATCGGATCCGGACTTCGCCGGCAACCCGATCCGGATCTGTCGGACCCGGATTATAGCCAATCCGCTCAACTCTAGTCATGTCTGATCTCATACAAAGTATATAGTTTTTGGGGTATTTTTTTTTTTTTACTTACTACACTGGATAGGTATCACTCTTTTCTTCACAGCTATTAAAATGTTTTTTTCACTTTTTTTGTTTGTTTTTAAGTTCAAATTGAGTAGTCCGTCCAATTGGTACTGCTTCGAGAACAGTTTTTCTTTTTCTCCTGTGCTTCTTCGTTCCGAAGTTATACACAATTCTACCTTAAACCAGCTATGCGCAGAGCTCCTCTGTAGGCGTTTGCTTTTTCTCCTGATGCTGGCCAATCAAGACATGGGTCACACCCACAGTTGTTTTGTGGTACACGCCCAATTTCTTTAAAGGGAAAATTTGCACCATTATCATTGTGGACATAACTTTGGAACAGAGGGGCCCAGAACAAAAAGAAAAAATATTTCATAATCTGAGAAGAGGTGACAACTGGAGAAAGTACTTTATCTGAATAAAATAGAATTCAGTGAAAAATCCTCGAAGAAGGAAGCTCTTATTTTTATGGATGATGTAGAGATGGAGAATAAAATGTGGTCAAATTACCTAACCATGCTCTGTAGACCATGTTCTATTAGAGTGCTACATAAAAAATGGTACTTGAACCTCCCAAGGTAATAAACCATTATTTCTTTTTATCTAGTGAACATTCATCTAGAAATCACAGGAATATAAAGTTATAAAAATATATAAAAAGCTGGGAAATGTTCAGAATTTGTACAACATAGAGGTAAACTATACAATTAGTTTTAAAGCAATGCAAAAATAATAACTTTACCGACAACGACGTCACAATCAAAATAAATTATTTTAATCTCAATATATCGGTGAAATGTAATATTGTACTATACAAAATCATACATATTATGAAGTGCCATAAGAAGTGTTACATAGCAATTCAACATAGACACTTGGTAAATAGAGAGCTGCACTGAAGCTACATATCCAAGATCTAACATACGGTAGTTACATAGTATGGAAGAAAAAAAAAAAAAAAATTATAGGCATGTTCCTCGAGTTCAACCAGAAGGAAGATGATGTGGGTAAAGTTAAGGCATAAATTTAAAAAAGAAAATCTCCAAAAAGACCAATCCATCTTAAAAGGAATCTATCAGCACTAAATGACTGTTCAAACCAAGCACATCGGCTTGGAAAACCATTGGCATCTTCCCACCTACTTGTTTTCCACATTGGTTGACAGCTGTCTTTACAGAAGGGGGAAGATGGATGGAAAACAATTAAATGGGAAGGTGCACTAAATTCTTTAAGCTTTGTTTGAACAGTCATTTTGTGCTGACAGACTTTCTTGAAACCAGGAAGGCAACATTTGCATCTTAAAGTGGTGATCAGACTGGTCAACGTTGGTTCTTAACTGGTTAGGCTACGATCATGCCATTTGTTGCTTGTCCATCCCCGTAGACCTCAATGTACTTGCCAATAAAAGCAAAGATTGTTCGTGCCGACATATGACCAGTATACCTTTGCCTCAATGGTACTAAAATCATAGCCAAAAGGTTTTTTTGTTCTCCCAATGAATATTAAGCCACTATGAATATATATTATATGAAGATTAAAGGCCGCTTTACACGCTACGATTTATCTGACGATCTCATGAGCGATGTGACACGCCCAGATCGTAGTTACAATTTGCCGAGATGGCTCAGAGGTTGTTTATTAGCGGTCACACGTAACGATCTCTCAAACGACGCAACATCGTTCAGCGATATATTGTTTGACCCAGGCGGTCGTGTGGATGTTGTTCGTCATTGGCAGGTTGTCAAACGTAGCAATATGTCTGCGGCGTTCCAAACGACGAACAATATTTTGAAACTGAACGACGTGTCAACGATTTCTAACCTATTTGTGATCGTTCGGAGTCGCTCGTTGGTGTCACACGTAACGACGTCGCTAACAATGCCGAATGTGAGTCACGAAATCCGTGACCCCACCGACATATCGTCAGATAAATCGTAGCGTGCAACGCCGCCTTTAGTTTTCAATTGTAGGTGGTGTTGAAAATTACGTTCTAGAGAAGGTATAAAAATCCACCTACCGGTACACTGGTGATCGATGGAATTAAATAAGAAGCAAAAAGGGAAACAAAAGTAGTTGTCAATGTTCTATTAATACAAGTACCAAATAAGAGACACAAGTCATACGCTACCCTCCAAATATAAACCCCAAAAAGTAGTGTAATTGCTATACTCCAGGACTGTATGGGGTGAATTTGGTTTGGCATTAATAACTAAACCATCTTATTCTCCATAAAAACTGAATCTGATATTTACACACTTCAAAAATAATGGACTGATTTTACCATCTGCACATTGTTCTGTACATACCGGCAGAATGGTTTTTGATGGCCCTAGACATTAGATAATGTTGGGGTCAGAACTTCTCCTGATGTTGCAAAAAAGGCATAAAAAAATGCAATAGGGATTGCTAAAGCAGGATTTAAAAAAAAAAAAAAAAAAAGTGTATATATATATATATATATATATATATATAAAATACATATAAAATACAGTGTGTGTGTGTGTGTATACACACATATATATATATATATATAATATATATTAATTATATATGTGTGTATTATATATATATATATATATATATAAAATTATTAATTATATATATATATATATATAAAATTATTAATTATATATATATAATATATATTAATTATATATGTGTGTATATATATATATATTAATTATATATATGTGTGTATTATATATATATATATATATATATATATATATATATATATATATATATATATATATATATAATGTGTGTGTGTATATATATATTATATATACATACACACACATATACACTTTGTATTATATACACACGCACATACACGGTGAGTGTATATATATAATATATATATATATATTATACTGTGTGTGAGTATGTATATATGCTAAAATCTGCTGGACTGATTTTAATTATGTAAAAATATACATAACGTAATATGGATTTATCAAAAGCACCTAAATCTTTGAGTGTAACAGGTTAAAGTGTATGTCATTTTTATCTAAAAAAAAAAAAAAATCAATAGTAAATATGGAAATAAACAATTTGTAATATATATTGCTGAAATCTGCTTTCTCCTCCTGGTCTGATTCATTTTCAAAATCCTAAATTCCCGGGTAAAATCTGTATTCAGTGAAGTTTCCCATTACTGAGATAGAATCTCATCAGTAGCAACTGTCCTCTCCTATGGAGAGGCAAGGTGGAAGCTAGAGTCAGAGCTCCACCCTTTCCTCCTCTTCTATCTACATAGATGACAATTGCTGCCAATGAGATTAAATGGGGAGGGGAGGGAGGAGCTAGAAGCAGACTTCCACCCCTTCTATTTACATAGATGGCAGTTGCTGCCAATGAGATGCTATGGAGCGGGGAGGGAGGATGGGGATCTGCCTGTAGCTCCTCCCTCCCCTCTCAATGATCGTTGCTACTGATGAGATTCTATGAAGAGGGCAGGGGGAAGGTAGACCCAGAGCTCCACCCCCCTCTTCTATCTACATAGATGACCATTGCTGCCAATAAGATTCTATGTAGATAGGAGGGGTAGGTGCCGCTTCTAGCTCCCCTCTCCATAGAATCTCATTGGCAGCAATAGTCAGCTATATAGATAGGAGGGGCAGTCACTGCCTCTAGCTCGTCCCTCCCATCTCCATAGAATCTCAATAATAGCAACTTCAATCTCCTATGGATAGGGAAGGGAGGAGCTAGAACCAGAGCCCCACCCTTTCCTCCCTCTTCCTCTACATAACCATTGCTGCCAATGAGATTCTATTCAGCTAGTAGGCGGCGTGCTATTGTCTCTAGTTCCTCCCTCACCTCTAAATAGAATCTCATTGGTAGCACCTGCAATCTCCTATGGAGAGGGAAGGGAGGAGATAGAGGCAGAGCCCGCCCCCCCATTGCTTCTATCTACATAGATGACAGTTGCTGCCAATGAGATTCTATGTAGATAGAGGCAAAGCCCACCCCCCCATTGCTTCTATCTACATAGAATCTCATTGGCAGCAACTGTCATCTGTGTAGAGGGGGCAGGGCTCTGCCCTTAGCTCCTCCCTCCCCTCTCCTTGGAATCTCATCAATAACAACCGCCACCTCCTATCTCAGTAATGGGAAAGTCTTCACTGAAGACAGATTTTTACCAGGGATTTGAGGATTTTGAAAACTAATTAAATCAGTCCAGGAGAAGAAAAAAAAAAAAAAGACGCAAAATTCTCTGATCAGATGTATTACAAAGCGCTTAGTTTTATGTGCACTATCGATTTATAAACTAAGTCATTATAGTGGCATATCTACGTCAGACAGGTAGTGGACTGACTATTGTGACCTTTGCTGATGGCAATAACTAATAAAGATGACATTGGGCACAACTATCCCAGCGCAACTGTCAGGCCGTTCTAATAATAGTCAGATCACAACAGTTGGACCCCAGTTGACAATGATGGTATTTCACTAGACGATGTCAGCAATGTCTGGGCAACCTCTAGAATAAAATACCAACAACAAAAATTAAAAAAAAAAATAAAATAAAAATCAGGCTGTAAAACTTGATTTATATTATAGTAAGGTTTCCTTCCCGTATTATCGAGTCACCACATAAAGTGGGGAATTTTTGTCGAGTCTAGAAATGAGCAAAAAGATTGAATCTCTTAGTCCAGCAGTGATGTGGGTTAGTCTGTGGTCATCAGACCCGAGCCCTGTAAAGCCCTTCCTTCTTGCAATTCAGTAGATCCAGCGCAACATCATTCTTGTAGCGCAACGCATGTTTCGTCACAATGGACCTACTAACCAGAATCGGCACAGAAGGGGCCAGCAAGTAGGGGGTTCGTACAGGGATCTGCCCGTGGACTACCATCATGACAGCTGGACCAGAGTCCTGTAAATCATTTTGCCCTTTCCTGGTAGAGTCCAAAGCTGGTATCAGACTAGTAAATATTCCTCTCTTCTTTGCATAATGCATGTTTGTGGAGTTTTATATTAATTTGTATTTTTGCGCTAGCTGTGGCTTTTTTTTTTTAAATTTCAAGGTATTTCTTAAAGTGAGTGTTAGCAGGTTTTTCCTATGTAAACCATAGTATAGGGCCAGAGACCCTGATTCCAGTGTTGTCACTTACTGGGCTGTATGTTGCCATTTCAATAAAATAGTGTTTTATCAGCAGGAGATTATCACTACAGGACTAGGTAACTCGTGTCTCCTAGTCCTCCTGTTCTCTAACTCCGCCACCACCATTGATTAGCAGCTTTCTGACAATATACAGTGTACAGTTGCCAATGAGTGGTGTGGGTGGGGTTATACAGAGCTCAGCATTCTGAGAACTGCTCAATCTGCAACAGGGAAAACAGTGGTTGTATCAAAATGACAGCAAGCAGCCAAGTAAGTTGCACATCACTGGAACCAGGGTCTCTGACCCTATATTGTGGTGTGCTCAGATTACATAGCAAAAACCTGCTGACACACTCCATTTAAAGCACAAAAAACACATAAAAGCATAAAAAAAAAAACCTGAAACGTGTCCTTGGTTATAAAATGTAACAAGTTAGGGTTCAAATTTACTTTAATGATCAAGATTGTCCTCTTCCTATACTTGAATATGTTACACAAGGCACTTGCTCAGGAGCCTTCATGCGGAAATACAAGAAATGGCAGTGGAAAGCCGGTCAATGACCCGGTGATCTCTCGACATATACCTGGCGAAGGGTCCCAAAATAATACTTGTTAAAATAATTATGCGCCAGGAGTGCGTCTCTAAATCTGAAGGCACTTCAATTATTGGTTTGTGGTTTCATTTTTCCATAGGGAGTCAAGATGGAGAGTGGTCAGCCCAGCAGGATCTCGCCCCATTGATGGGTTACCTGAACTCCGTCCCCCACCGATGAATAAGTATAGACATAAGTGCGTATGTTCAGCTTCTGTTTGGACGTTTTATGCATCCAAGGTTTTAGATCAAAGCTTTAGCTACAAACTTTTTTTTTTTTTAAATCACGATTAATTAAAAATCGTATCAGTATACTTTTTTTTTTAAATATATTTTCCAACTAACAAGCATTTTACTCTCTTGTTCAGTGATAGTTGGCAGAGGTGAACTTACTTTCATGGCAAATTCACAGCATAGGGAATAAATTCTGACTGGTGATGGTTGGATAATTTTTAGACCTCTCAAAGGATTTAGAATAATTTTTAGACCTTTCAAAGGATTTAGAATAATTTTTAGACGTCTCAAAGGATTTAGGATAATTTTTAGACCTCCCAAAGGATTTAGGATAATATTTAGACCTCTGAAAGTTTTAAAAATTATCCTAAATCCTTTGAGAGGTCTAAAAATTATCCTACATCCTTTGAAAGTTTTAAAAATTATCCTAAATCCTTTGAATGGATTTAGGATGAATTTTAGACCTCTCAAAGGATTTAGTATAATTTTTAGACTTCCCAAAGGATTTAGGATAATTTCTAGACCTCCCAAAGGATTTAGGATAATTTATAGACCTCCCAAAGGATTTAGGATAATTTTTAGCCCTCCCAAGGGATTTAAAATGAATTTTAGACCTCCCAAAGGGTTTAGGATAATTTGTAGGTCTTCCAAAGCATTTAGAATACTTTTTAGACCTCTCAAAGGATTTAGGATAATTTATAGCCCTCCCAAAGGATTTAGGATGAATTTTAGACCTCCCAAAGGATTTAGGATAATTTTTAGACCTCCCAAAGGATTTAGGATAATTTTTAAGTCTTCCAAAGCATTTAGAATACTTTTTAGACCTCTCAAAGGATTTAGGATAATTTATAGCCCTCCCAAAGGATTTAGGATGAATTTTAGACCTCCCAAAGGATTTAGGATAATTTTTAGGTCTTCCAAAGCATTTAGAATACTTTTTAGACCTCTCAAAGGATTTAGGATAATTTTTAGACTTCCCAAAGGATTTAGGATAATTTCTAGACCTCCCAAAGGATTTAGAATAATTGTTAGCCCTCCCAAAGGATTTAGGATGAATTTTAGACCTCCCAAAGGATTTAGGATGAATTTTAGACCTCCCAAAGGATTTAGGATAATTTATAGACCTCCCAAAGGATTTAGGATGAATTTTAGACCTCCCAAAAAAAAAAAAAAAAAAAAAAATTACAGGAACCAAGTACTCCTGGGTTTGACTTTCAAGGTTGCTCTTTGGGGATGTGCTAGGAAATTGGCTTGTTAAAAAAGTCATTTGAGAATTGGGTTTCATTAAATATTTTGCACCATTTGACTTCTACAGTCGGTGTTGCATACTGTGGAATGGGTGAACTGAGAATCTGTTAGAACGAGCTCACTGAGGGCTCCCTTCAATAATAGGAAGACAAAAACAAAAGGATCTGTCAACTGCAGCCCCCTAGACTCATAAAATCCACCACTGGCACTTGGACATAACCGAACCACCGGTAGACCACCTTTCATGCACAATGCAGCTACCGATACAACATGGTTGTAACATCTGACGTTTTATCCCGGTTTAGCACCAGTTAGGAAAATGCATGTCTTCTACAAATCATTTTGTAGATCGTATAAGAAACATGGCACATGGCAGTTAAATAGAAAAAAATATATATAAATATTTTTCCGCTGTACATTTTTCACAGTCCCTCCCCTCCCCTTTATATTCACATTTGATTTTTTTTTTTTTTAATATATTTTTCTTTTTTTTCTTAGAAAAACATCAATCCAAATTATCCTTTAAAATCATAAAATATATATATATTTATATATTTGTTCTTTCGTTCATATTTAAATTATTTACAATATGGAGGGGGCAGGATCCTTCAGTTTGGGTCATGAAGAGTCTGTACACGGTGAGGGGGGAGGTGGGTAGAGGTGGAAGTAGCTTCTTTCTGTTGTGGGGGACGGGGGGCAGCTCTCCTCGGCTGACATGTACTGACTCCTCGGAGTTGGAGGAGGAGGGTACGGGTCGGAATCTGAATTTAAATCTATGTAATATTTGTTGGCTTTCCATCTGCTTGTAGTGTAGTCGCTGTCGCAGACATCGGTGCTGCATGGTGTTGTTGGAGGAGCAATGCCTCGTATGAGATAAGGCCTGAAAACAAAACAAAAGCAAAACATTGGGTTAAATAGGTAAAAAATCATTTTTCTTCATCTACCACTGCCAACAAAACAAAAGACTGGCCACACAAACAAGCTAGCTCCTCGGCCAGCAGCTACCTCTCCTGACTGCCCCATGCGCGGGTGCATGGCCTACCGGCTGGAGAAGAAAGCCACAGTCAGATTTCTCTTGTGTTCTCTTATTCCCCCTGAAAAGCATCATCCATTAAAATTCCTTCTCTTCCCCAACATCATCTGTCAGGAGATTTAGGAGACCCCAAGCAAATTAGACAGTCAGCCACTCCTGTAGAAATCGGCAGGATAAACCGCCTTTCATCTAACATGTAGGAGGACCTTTTAGGCTCCACTTTTCTTAGAACCAATAAATAATCACAATGTTATTTATTAGTGATGAACGAGCACTACCACTTCCATTAACAAGCAGATGGATGCACGGATGGACGCACATTATGATGACGACAGTGCTATTTATTAGTGATGAGTGGGCACTACCATGCTCAGGTGCTCGTAATGGAGAGTTGAATACTCGGACGGGCGCAACTCAAGGACCTAGGTATAATGGAAGTCAATGGGAAACTACCATTTTTCCAAGAACTCTTTTGGAAAAATACTAGAGTTTCCCATTGACTTCTATTAAACTGGAGAACTCGAGTCATGCCCATCAGAGTGTCCAACTGCTCATTGCAAGCACCAGAGCATGGTAGTGCCCATCCATCACTAGTATTAATCTGATGGTAAAGTGCCCATAGATATCTGTAGTTGTTTTACTGAAAAAAAACAACAAACAAAACCCAAAACTAAATAGTAAAACTACACAAAGGGTTGTCCAATGGCAGAAAAATGTGTTGATTAGGAACTCAATATTCTTTTATTGTTTAAATCTAATTTCAGCCCCCCACTCCAGGTCTAATTCTTCCAATTCTGAGACAGATAAAGCACAATAAGAAGAAAAATCATTGCACCATCACACTGCGCCGGGCATTAATGCCGGAAAGGAGGAGGTCAGATCAGGTTATTTTCATATGTAGCACTGGTCGTGGGTGCACGTTGATATAAGAATCAAAGTCTCATTACATCAAGGAAAGTAGACAATCAACGGCACATACCATCCGATTTCCAGAAAACCAGATTCTTTTATTGGTTCCAAAGGTGCATATAAAAGGCAAGAGGAGAGCTGGGTGCGGGTCTCCTTAGGACGACGGCCGTTTCGTGCTATACAGCACTTCTACGGGTCCACACCTATAGGCCCGTAGAAGTGCTGTATAGCACGAAACGGCCGTCGTCCTAAGGAGACCCGCACCCAGCTCTCCTCTTGCCTTTTATATGCACCTTTGGAACCAATAAAAGAATCTGGTTTTCTGGAAATCGGATGGTATGTGCCGTTGATTGTCTACTTTCCTTGATGATGTAATGAGACTTTGATTCTTATATCAACGTGCAACCACGACCAGTGCTACATATGAAAAAAATCTGAGTCAGATAAGCCAGTCTCCTTTCCCAGAGGGGCTGCCTTATCTAAGGAAATGAGCTGGTTTTCCAGCCTCCTTAATCATGTCAGTGACACCAAGAACATGAAATTGGAAGATGTGACACTAAATAAGAGGGAGATGAAGTAGGACAACCTCAGCAGGTGTAAAACGAATATGTAGTAACTTTTTTTTGCCACTGAAATATAAAAAATTAACGTTGTATTATTGTATTATCTATCTAAATAGTTGCAAAAAATATTTTAGTAAGTTGTAAAATATTAGGAACAAATTAAGTGCTTTTATTTTTATTCTTGAAAATTTGATGCATGAACCGAGAAAAAAAATATCTATCACTTAAATGGATCTGAACGACCATACAGGACCTATCCCCATGGAGGACACCGGTGATCTTCCTGGAAAAAGGCAAACTTAATGGGAACCAGGAAAGAACCACAACACTCATCCCAAACATCCATGTTTTACTGGAAAAGCTGCTACATTTCAGAAGAAAAAAAAATGAGAGAAAAACAGATTTTATGATCCAGGGTTGATCTGGAAGAACCATGCCTCCAATTCAACAAGAGGCATGTACCTTGACTTGGCCCAAATTTTAGCTGCCCGTGCACTAAAGTCAGAAAATGGTGCATTCAATCATGTCGCTTTTCACATCAACACTAGTACAGATGTTGTCTTAAGTAAATTGTGGGGTTACCTGTAAGATCTGGTGGTGGACGGACTATTTGAAGAGTAGAACACTTCAGTATTGTACATGGAGCGATCCGTAGCCGGAGATGGCGGTGGGTTTAAGATCTGCAATGAGAAGCAAATCCTTGTTAATAGTTTAACGATCGTATTAACCAAAATGAAATATTGCGATTCTGTATGTCCGTCCATCTCACTATATCTTTCAATGATATGAAATGACCATGTATTACTCCACAATTGTCACAGTTGGACCTTTTGTTTTGGCATAGATTTCTTACCAATGATATAGGGTAAATTTTTCATCTCGAAAATTTTTAATTCCTTATAGATCAAGTAATGGAACATTTCCATATAAAAGAATTGTGATGTCAGTTTATCAAGCACCTATGCTATGAATAGTGATGAGCGGGTACTACCATGCTCAGGTGCTTGGGGTTCAAAACGAGCAGTCGGACGCTCGGATGGACGCGACTCTAGTACCCGAGTATAATGGAAGTCAATGAGGAAAGAGTTCCCAGAAAAAATGGTTGCATTCCTCCTTTACTTGTATTATACTCGGTACTCAAGTTGTCAATCCGAGCGTTCAACTTCTTGTTATGAGTCCTGAGCATGGTAGTGCCCGCTCATCACTAGTTACAAGTACTGAGCACCCGAGCATGGTAGTGCCCGCTCATCACTAGTTACAAGTACAGAGCACCTGAGCATGGTAGTGCTCGCTCATCACTAGTTACAAGTACTGAGCACCCGAGCATGGTAGTGCCCGCTCATCACTAGTTACAAGTACCGAGCACCCAAGCATGGTAGTGCCCGCTCATGACTAGTCACGAGTACTGAGCACCCGAGAATGGTAGTGCCCGCTCATCACTAGTTACGAGTACTGAGCACCCGAGCATGGTAGTGCCCGCTCATCACTAGTTACAAGTACTGAGCACCCGAGCATGGTAGTGCCCGCTCATAACTAGTTACAAGTACCGAGCACCCAAGCATGGTAGTGCCCGCTCATGACTAGTCACGAGTACTGAGCACCCGAGAATGGTAGTGCCCGCTCATCACTAGTTACGAGTACTGAGCACCCGAGCATGGTAGTGCCCGCTCATCACTAGTTACAAGTACTGAGCACCCGAGCATGGTAGTGCCCGCTCATAACTAGTTACAAGTACTGAGCACCTGAGCATGGTAGTGGCCGCTCATCACTAGTTACAAGTACAGAGCACCTGAGCATGGTAGTGCTCTCTCATCACTAGTTACAAGTACCGAGCACCCAAGCATGGTAGTGCCCGCTCATGACTAGTCACGAGTACTGAGCACCCGAGAATGGTAGTGCCCGCTCATCACTAGTTACGAGTACTGAGCACCCGAGCATGGTAGTGCCCGCTCATCACTAGTTACAAGTACTGAGCACCCGAGCATGGTAGTGCCCGCTCATCACTAGTTACGAGTACTGAGCACCTGAGCATGGTAGTGGCCGCTCATCACTAGTTACGAGTACTGAGCACCCGAGCATGGTAGTGCTCTCTCATCACTAGTTACAAGTACCGAGCACCCAAGCATGGTAGTGCCCGCTCATGACTAGTCACGAGTACTGAGCACCCGAGCATGGTAGTGCCCGCTCATCACTAGTTACGAGTACTGAGCACCCGAGCATGGTAGTGCCCGCTCATCACTAGTTACGAGTACTGAGCACCCGAGCATGGTAGTGGCCGCTCATCACTAGTTACAAGTACAGAGCACCTGAGCATGGTAGTGCCCACTCATCACTAGTTACGAGTACTGAGCACCCGAGCATGGTAGTGCCCGCTCATCACTAGTTACCAGTACTGAGCACCCGAGCATGGCAGTGCTCGCTCATCACTAGTTACGAGTACAGAGCACCCGAGCATGGTAGTGCCCGCTCATCACTAGTTACGAGTACTGAGCACCCGAGCATGGTAGTGCTCTCTCATCACTAGTTATAGAGTACAGTGCACCGGAGAATGGGATTGCTCGCTCATCACTAGCTAGGAATAATATATATTGCAGTATTTTTTGTAGCCATCACACTGTCTTGGAATTCTCCAGCTGTCTCATTGGCTGCTCCAATGTTTAGATGGTGTTGATATCATCGCCGAGCAGCAGGACGGCTTCTTCAGCCAATATCATAAAGACCACCAAGTGTTAAATCGTTCAAGCAGCTGACATAGAAATACTGCTCAGTGACAAGTTGTACAGCAGGTAGTGTACATGTGTATACACTGTTTATGCAGATAAAACATCCAGGAAAATAATTCAAAACTTCATTACCATACAGATAAATAATTAGGCAACATCATATACAACACATGTTAAAAACCACGTTATATTACCATGCTCGGGTGCTTAGTACTTGTAACTAGTGATGAGCGGGCACTACCATGCTCGGGTGCTCAGTACTAGTAACTAGTGATGAGCAGGCACTACCATGCTCAGTACTTGTAACTAGTGATGAGCGGGCACTACCATGCTCGGGTGCTCGGTACTTGTAACTAGTGATGAGCGAGCACTACCATGCTCGGGTGCTCGGTACTTGTAACTAGTGATGAGCGGGCACTACCATGCTCGGGTGCTCAGTACTAGTAACTAGTGATGAGCAGGCACTACCATGCTCAGTACTTGTAACTAGTGATGAGCGGGCACTACCATGCTCAGCTGCTCAGTACTAGTAACTAGTGATGAGCGGGCACTACCATGCTCAGGTGCTCAGTACTCGTAACTAGTGATTAGCAGGCACTACCATGCTCGGGTGTTTGGTATTTGTTAAGAGCAGTTAGCGCGACTTTAGTCCCGAGCATAATGGAAGTCAATGTGGAACTCGAGCATTTTTTCCAGAGGAATTTCTGGAAAATACTTGAGTTCTCCATTAATTTCCATTATACTCTGGTATTGTAGTTGAGCCCGTCCAAGCATCCAATTGCTCTTAGGCTATGTGCCCACGGGGGAAAGTGTCCTGCGGTTATATCCGCAGGACAGTCCGCAGGATCTCCCAGAAAACCGCAGCACAACTTTGTCTGTTTCCATGCTGCGGTTTATTTGCGGAATGTCCTGCGGATATGCTGCGGTCATTCTGCATTGAGGATACAGTACCATGGGTTTGGCACTGCATCCTCAATGCAGAACAAGTGCTGAGTGCTCGGGGCGTTCATACTTACCTCCATCACGCAGCACTTCTCTCAGGCTCTGGCCGTGTTTGCCCTGTGAAGGAGAAGGTGGGTGGGCCTGAAATAGCTCCGGCTGTCACATGACCGGAGCTCGTGCAGGCCCCGCCCACCTCCTCCTTCCTGCTCCTGTGCACCGAGGGAAAATGACTGGGTGTCTGCTATCAAGGCAGGTAAGTATGGGCCAAAGCAGGGGATTTCGGCAGGTAATTCCGCAGGAATAATTGACATGCAGTTATGTACGGCTGAGGGATATCCGCAGTATATTCCGCAACCGCACATTCCGCAACGTGGACACAGCACTCCCCATGTCCCATAGGATAACATGGGGAGTGTCTGTCCATGCTGAAACCTGCAGATTTATCTGGAAAATCCACATAAATGCGCAGGTTTTCCGCGGCAAAATCCGCAGGAGCAAGCTCCCGTGGGCACATGGCCTTAATGAGTACCAGGCACCTGAGCATGGTTGTGCCCGCTCATCACTCCTGTAAACTACTACCCTTCAGAAGGTAAGATTTATTTCCTCTGCATTGGGCTTACGGTGTTTTCGGTTCTCCAGTCTGCTTACCTGTGGGTAGAGAGTGGCCTTGGTACTTGAAGAGCTACTGGAAGACGCGCCGGTCACATGATTCCGGTCATAGAGTGGAGCTCCGCTACTGCCGCCCCCTATTATACTCATGGAGCTGATCATTTGCTTCCCACAAGGTATTCCTGAGCACAAACAAAAGCATACAAATTAGAGAGCAGTCTCCCATAACCACATACAACAATATTCGGCAACATAGAGATACATTGATGTTACCGGTGCACCCAGGTAGCCTATTATCTAGAACAATATTGAACATTTCTAGGCAGATTTGGGAGGACAGTGTGGCACCCGAACAAAACAAAATAATGGATGAGGTTTCCCTTAACATAGTGCCCGATTAATGGGCAGAATGTGATGCAGCAGGTGAAGATGAGCAAATAGATCTGTATTTATTGTTGAAGGATGCAGACTTCCATCTTTGGGCTTAGGAGTCCAGTAGGCGTTTCCACTTCATGAACAAGAGCCTTCCTTATATATGCGAGTCTATGAAGAAAGCTGGTAAGGACCACCCACTGGACTCCCGAAAGCCATTTAATCATTAAAATATATTTCCCCCTCTTATAAAGTGATGGTAACAGATGCATAGAGGCAGCGTTCCTCACCCTGCATGAACCTGTCATTAAGTCTTCACTACCCCATCTGAGAGCAGCATGATGAGCGTTCAAGAATCCAATGATTTATCACTTACTGGGGTGTTATAGTTATAACTCAAATTGCTGTTTTCTCTGCTGCAGATCTACCACTTCTGAGCTCCTGTCCACACCACTGATTGACAGTTTTCGACCTATGCACAGTGTACACAAAATGCTGTCAATCAAAGGAGGGGGCGGGGTTACACAGAGCTCCTGAATATGGAGGACTACCTGGCAGCAGGATTACTAGTTCTCCAATGATAAAATCCATATTTCACGGCATATCATTAATCTACAGTAAGCAGCCCAGTAAGTGACACATCGCATTGAGGTCCTGCGCAGGCACACTTTGATCTGCCCTGAGTATGGTCATGCGCCTGCGCAGTACCTCAATACCGGCTAGTGTCGATGACGTAGGACGCGTCATTTACCAAGGCTTCAGAAGAAGAGGGACAAAGATGTCCGAAAGAGGAGGCGCTGATACCGGAGAACGGAGACACCCATCCGACCAGTCTGCACCGCACCAACCGTTAGGTATTATAAAGTGGTTTTAAGGTTCTACACAGCGGCCTGGGTTCTTATATACAGTATCTTAGAATGCTGTATATAAGAGCCCACTGATGGTGGCCGCAGCTTATAGGCCCCAAATCTGGTGACAAGTTCCCTTTAAATATAAGCCCTACCCCGAAAATAAGCCCTAGTCGCGCTTCAATAATGAAGTGTCCATGCAGCTAAAAAAAAGAGAATTTTATTTACTTACCGTAAATTCTTTTTCTTATAGTTCCGTATTGGGAGACCCAGACATTGGGTGTATAGCTTCTGCCTCCGGAGGACACACAAAGTACTACACTAAAAAAGTGTAGCTCCTCCCTCTGAGCATATACACCCCCTGGATAACCAAATCTAGCCAGTTTAGTGCAAAAGCTGAAGGAGAATAGCCACCCACAAGTAGAGATAGAGCAAGAACCGGAACAACCGGAGCCTCTGTCTACAACAGCCGGTGATAACATGCGGAACAAGAAACTGACAACAGGGAGGGTGCTGGGTCTCCCAATATGGAAATATAAGAAAAAGAATTTACGGTAAGTAAACAAAATTCTCTTTTTCTTTATCGTTCCTATGGGAGACCCAGACATTGGGACGTCACAAAGCAGTCCATGGGTGGGAATAAACAGAAAACTGGGAAGTAGGCGGAACCTAACTTCACAAATAGGCGACAGCCGCATGAAGGATGCGTCTGCCCAAGCTCGCATCTGCCGAAGCATGAGCATGCACTTGGTAGTGCTTTGAAAAGGTATGCAGACTAGTCCAAGTGGCAGCTTGACAGACCTGCTGAGCCATAGCCTGGTGCCTGAAAACCCAAGAGGCACAGACAGCTCTGGTCGAGTGTGCCTTGATCCCCGGCGGGGGAGGCACCTGAGTACACTGGTAGGCATCGGAAATGGCCGACCTAATCCAACGAGCCAAGGTCGGCTTAGAAGCCGAGAGGCCCTTACGCCGACCTGTGGTTAGCACAAAAAGAGGTGCACCGCCTAAGAACAGCGGTGCGAGACACATAGATCCGGAGCGCCCGCACCAGATCCAGAGTATGCAACGCTTTTTCAAAGCGATGAACAGGAGCCGGACAAAAGGAAGGCAGGGAAATGTCCTGGTTAAGGTGGAAAGGAGAAACCACCTTAGGGAGAAAGTCCGGAGTCAGACGGAGAACCACCTTGTCTTGATGAAAAACCAAAAAAGGTGACTCCGAAGAGAGCGCAGCCAAATCAGAGACTCTCCTGAGGGAAGTTATGGCCACTAGAAAGACCACTTTCTGTGAAAGACGAGACAAAGAAACATCCCTAAGAGGCTCAAAGGGGGGTTTCTGCAAGGCCGTGAGGACCAGATTGAGGTCCCAGGGATCCAAGGGCCGCCGGTAAGGCGGAATGATGTGAGACGCGCCCTGCATGAAGGTGCGCACCTGAGCCAGCCGGGCGATACGCCGCTGGAACAACACTGACAGAGCCGAGACCTGTCCCTTGAGGGAATTGAGGGATAGTCCTAGCTGCAGACCGGACTGTAGAAAGGACAGGATGGTCGGCAAGGAAAAAGGCAAAGGAGCATGGCCGGAAGAGCGACACCAGGACAGGAAAATTCTCCAGGTCCTGTGATAGATTTTGGCCGAGGAAGACTTCCGAGCCCGAGTCATAGTGGAGATGACTTCAGGAGGGATACCAGAAGTCGTCAAGATCCAGGACTCAAGAGCCACGCCGTCAATCTGAGAGCCGCAGAATTCTGGCGGAAAAACGGACCTTGTGAGAGAAGGTCTGGACGGTCCGGGAGATGCCACGGCACCTCTACGGACAGATGGAGCAGGTCTGGGTACCAAGCTCGCCTGGGCCAGTCCGGAGCAATGAGGATGACCCGACGGCCCTCCATTCTGATCTTGCGCAGGACTCTGGGCAAGAGAGCTAGAGGGGGAAACACGTAGGACAGACGAAACTGGGACCAATCTAGAACCAGAGCGTCCGCTGCAAAGGCCTGAGGATCGTGGGAGCGAGCCACGTAAACCGGAACCTTGTTGTTGTGCCGGGATGCCATTAGATCCACTTCCGGAGTGCCCCACTTGCGGCAGATTGACCGAAACACTGCCGGATGCAGGGACCACTCGCCACCGTCCACGGTTTGACGGCTGAGATAATCCGCCTCCCAGTTTTCCACGCCTGGGATGTGGACTGCGGATATGGTGGACATGGAGTCCTCCGTCCACTGAAGGATGCGTTGAACCTCCAACATTGCCAGGCGGCTGCGTATCCCGCCTTGGTGATTGATGTAGGCAACCACTGTCGCGTTGTCTGACTGGACTCGGATGTGCTTGCCCGCCAACAGGTGGTGAAAGGCTAAGAGAGCTAGAAGCACAGCTCTGATTTCCAGCACATTGATCGAGAGGGCTGATTCGGACGGAGTCCAAGTGCCCTGCGCTCTGTGGTGGAGACATACCGCTCCCCAGCCGGATAGACTGGCATCCGTGGTGAGGATCTCCCAGGACGGGGCCAGGAAGGAGCGTCCGAGACAGAGAGAGGGGCCGAAGCCACCACTGAAGGGAGCCCCTGGTCTGTGGCGACAGAGCCACTAACCTGTGCAAGGAGGAAGTCCGCTTGTCCCAACAGCGGAGAATGTCCAGCTGCAGAGGACGCCGATGGAACTGGGCAAAGGGAACTGCTTCCATTGACGCCACCATCTGACCCAGCACCTGCATTAGGTGCCTGATGGAATGACGGCGGGGCCTCAACAAAGAGCGCACCGCCAGATGGAGGGACTGCTGTTTGACTAAGGGCAGCTTCACAAGTGCCGGCAGAGTCTCGAATTGCATCCCTAGGTACGTGAGCTTCTGGGTCGGAGTCAGAGTGGATTTGGGCAGATTGACAAGCCACCAGAATTGGACTAGAGTGGCGAGAGTGAGCGAGACACTCCGCTGACAGTCTGCACTGGATGAAGCCTTGACTAGAAGGTCGTCCAGGTAAGGAATCACTGCCAACCCCTGGAGGTGCAGAACCGCAACCACTGCTGCCAAGACCTTTGTGAATACTCGAGGGGCCGTGGCTAACCCGAAGGGGAGAGCCACGAATTGGAAATGTTCCTCTCCGATTGCAAAACGTAGCCAACGCTGGTGTGAAACTGCAATTGGCACATGCAGATAGGCATCTCTGATGTCGATGGATGCCAGGAAATCTCCTTGGGTCATTGAGGCAATGACTGATCGCAGAGACTCCATGCGAAAATGCCGCACCTGAACATGCTTGTTGAGAAGCTTGAGATCCAGGATGGGCCGGAAGGAACCGTCCTTTTTGGAGACTAGGAAGAGATTTGAGTAGAAACCTCTGAACCGTTCCCGGGCGGGAACCGGTACAATTACTCCGTTGGCCTGCAAGGATGCCACGGCCTGAGAGAAGGCGGCGGCCTTGGAGCAGGGGGGAGTTGACAGAAAAAATCTGTTTGGTGGGCTGGAAGAGAATTCTATCCTGTAGCCGTGGGAGATGATATCCCGCACCCACTGATCGGAGACATGTTGAAACCACACGTCGCCAAAGTGGGAGAGCCTGCCACCGACCAAGGACGTTGCTGGCGCGGCCAGATAGTCAAGAGGAGGCTGCCTTAGTGGCAGCAGCTCCTGCGGTCTTCTGAGGACGCGGCTTCGTGCGCCAGTTGGGTTTTTGGTCCTTGGCTGAGTTAGTGGACGAGGCCGAGGGCTTAGAGGACAACCAGTTGGAGGAACGAAAGGAATGAAACCTCGACTGGTTCCTGCCCTGGACAGGTTTCCTGGTTTTACTTTGTGGCATGGAAGTACTCTTCCCGCCAGTAGCTTCCTTAATAATTTCATCCAGTTGTTCACCGAACAGCCTGGACCCAGCAAAAGGGAGCCCAGCAAGGTACTTCTTTGAAGAAGCGTCTGCCTTCCACTCTCGAAGCCACAAGATCCTGCGGATAGCGAGGGAATTAGCCGAAGCCACCGCAGTGCGGTGAGAAGCCTCCAGCATGGCAGACATGGCATAGGATGAAAAGGCTGAAGCCTGGGAAGTTAAGGCAACCATTTCGGGCATAGAGTCCCTGGTGAGGGAATGCATCTCCTCTAGAGAAGCAGAGATGGCCTTGAGAGCCCACACTGCTAGAAAAGATGGGGAGAACGAGGCCCCTGCCGCCTCATATACAGATTTGGCCAGAAGGTCAACCTGGCGGTCAGTGGAATCCTTCAGTGAGGTGCTATCAGCCACTGATACAACTGTCCGGGCTGAGAGTCTAGACACCGGAGGGTCTACCTTTGGTGAATGAGCCCACTCCTTGACCACCTCTGGTGGAAAGGGAAAACGGTCATCAGAACCACGCTTTGGGAAGCGTTTGTCAGGACAGGCCCTAGGCTTGGTCACAGTGGCATGAAAACTGGAGTGGTTAAAGAACACACTCCTTGTTCTCTTAGGCAAGGTAAACTGGTGCTTTTCTGCCAGAGAGGGTTGCTCCTCTGATACTGGCGGATTGAGGTCCAGTACAGAATTAATGGACGCAATCAAATCACTAACATCTGAGTCACTTTCGGACAGATCAATGGGGCACATGGAGGCAGCCTCCGAGCCCCCAGTAACGGCATCCTCCTCGTCCTGCGAGTCAGCTCTTGAATCAGAGCCGCGGGACGAGGAAAGAGAGGGAGCCCTGCGTCTCCTCTTAGGAGGACGGGGTCTGGGACCAGATGAAGAATCCTCTGTGAGCTCCGCTGAGAGAGCCCTAGCAGCAGAGGCGCCCTGAGAAGGGGGCTGATGCATGTTCAGCAAAGTCCGGGACAGCTGTCCCATGGAGTCGGCAAAACACTGGGAGATTGACCTAGAGAAGGATTCTACCCAAGCCGGGGGTTCAGCCACCGGAGCCGGAGCAGCCGGAGGGACCACTGTGGGTGCGATTCCAGGCTGAGGCATTGTCAGGTTAGAGCA
Organism: Anomaloglossus baeobatrachus; assembly: GCF_048569485.1. NCBI lineage: Eukaryota > Metazoa > Chordata > Amphibia > Anura > Aromobatidae > Anomaloglossus > Anomaloglossus baeobatrachus. The sequence goes on from NC_134362.1 coordinate 41,621,734, forward strand.
GGCATCACAATGTGGATATGTGCTCGGTTCAGGCAGCACGAGCTTACATGCAGTGCATATTGCGTAAAGCCTTGCTCCTTGTGTGAGACATGCTGCTGAAGTGGGGGCTCTGAGCCAGAATGACCCCCAGAGAGTATATAAGCAGGTCCACAACCGGAGGTTGTGGCTTACCAGACCGTTTGTGTGCCCTCCAGATCCCACAGCCCGGACCCCCAGACAGATTAGGAGAGATGCTGCAGCCAGTGCCGATCGCTGTGAGAACGCTGATAAAATGGCGCCGGAGCGAGGAGAGGGGGCGGGACCTACTCTGAGAGCGGGATCTGGAGGGCCAAGGAGATTTACAGGGGAGGGGACATTTACTCAGAGAGGAGTGTCCCTCCCCTGTGCCGAACGGCCGCTGGGCGGAGCCGCACTGTCCCTCTGCATGACTGACATGCAAGGGCAGTGAAATCGAAACTAGGCCTCAGGCGAAGCCGGGGCCTAAATTTAAGCGATGCGGCCGGCGCGCAGGCTCCATCGGCGCGGTTCTCAGGTGACAACCAGAGAACCGGCCGGAAATGTCAGAACAGTTACACAGCACACTCTCCCCAACAATAAAATACAAGGGACCCCCCCGAACATAAACGTCTCAGTACTTAGCTTACAAATCAGAGTGAAGAGGGGGTTAATGCCGCGCATCAGCCAAAATGAAGATGTAGCACGTTGATGTTATAAACGTATTCTTTTATTCCATCGGTCTACGCGTTTCGAAGATACACTTCTTCAGGACCAGTGCATCTACATAGTAACTTTTTCAGTCAGTACTTAGCTTGCTGAGACGCAGGGTTCCAAGTCCCTGGGGATGAGTGCTCCGGTCCAGCAGGATCCTGAAAGGGCTGCGGATGGAGACTGGCCTCCTGCAAAGCAGGGAGAACCGTGCTGGCTCCCACTTCAAGCCAGAGCCCAAGGGATGGTGAAGGAGCGCGGCATGTAAGGCTCCAGCCTTGGAATCAACCTTAACAGCACCGCCGACACAGTGGGGTGAGAAGGGACATGCCAGGAGTCCAGGCTTGGACCCGCTTTTCTTCAAAAACTTTCCAAAATGAAAAATCAGATGAGAATGCATGTGTGGATGTATGCCTCCTGAACACAAAGCAATGAACTGGCTAGATTTGGTTATCCAGGAGGTGTATATGCTCAGAGGGAGGAGCTACACTTTTTTAGTGTAGTACTTTGTGTGTCCTCCGGAGGCAGAAGCTATACACCCAATGTCTGGGTCTCCCATAGGAACGATAAAGAAAGTTAGAATACAACAGGACACTTCATTATAGTCAGCGGAGACCCCCAAAAGAAAGAAGAGCGAAGACCCTGCGATTATACTCACCACACACGCACACCGCGCGTACACACACACACACACATCACACCGCGCGTACACACACACACAAAATCATACATCAGTTCGCGCGTGCACACACCAGATCATACACACATCACACCACGTGCACACAATCTCACACACACACGATCATAGACACATCACACCGTGTGCATACACACACACACACACACACTAGGTCTATAGGAGCTAGATAAGAGAGCGAGTGTGTGATCAATATATAATAAAAGTGCACCGTATGGCGCTTATTGGAAAGCGTCTTATGATCATCAGAGGTGCTAGGTCTCGTAGACTGCTGCTCAAAGTCTATGGAAGCCCGTTCTGAAGCGCCATAGCCTTTGATCTATGTAATCGAGAAACGTCATCGCAACTGCTGGACTACGTCGGAACTGGGAACTTTGCTTTCTATAAAAATTGGTGAACGAGGTAGAGTCTTGTTTGTATTTCTCTGTTTTTGTGACTTTTAGGTTTCCATTTGTGGACTATGCCAAATTTTCTGGACTACGTTGGACGTGCATGGATTTTTTTTTTTCTTTTTAATAAAATTGTGAAACAGGGAAAGTGTTGAGGAGTGTTAGTTTATTTAAATATATTTTTTTTTTAAACTTTCTGGGTTAGTAATGGGGGTGTCTGATAGATGCCTCTCCATTACTAACTCCAGGGCTTGATGCCAGCTGACACTACACCACTGACATCAACCCCCAAAAAGTCTTAGTTACTTACCGGTAACGGGATTTTCATGAGCCCATGACAGCACCACCTAACTAAGGGTGCTGTCATGGGCGAGGGGGAAAATATTACCTTGATTGCCCTTGCACCAGGGCAATCAGAAAGAACAAGAATTGGCAAATCTAATGTGATGCACCACTTCTGAGGTGGCCGTGGGCTGCTATTTTTCAGGCTGGGAAGGTCCAATAACTATGGACCTTCCCACCCTGATAACCTCAGCCCGCAGCTGTCTGTTTTACCTTTGCTGGTTATCAAAAATAGGGAGGAACCCACTTTTTTTTCCCCATTTATTTAATCATAAAAGCTGTCCAATAAGCTCCACTGGGTGCAATTTCATTATATATCAGGAGGTTGTGAAATTATATGCATCTCTATAGCATTCATTGGTATTCAAAAGCGGTACAAAATGTGTGCCAAAATATGGCAAAGCTGCGTTTTTCCTGCAAATAGTTGCAGAAATGGTGCAAAAATTCCTGCATGTGAATAGTCACCGTGTGCACATACCCTTAAAGCTGCCAACATCAGCCAGATGGAAACAAAGGGTGTAATTTGAAGCAAAAACAGCGGAAAACTAAGATGAAATTTTCACTCAGACAGATTACTTGAGCCCAAGGCCCGGGGACTGCTTAAAGCTTAGCGTAATCCATATGACTCAGTGCTTTAAATGTTATCGGATCGCATTTCAGCTGATCCTATAGTTCTGCTTTCCAGCTGTCATGGCAGATTCTTCAGGAAATACGCGAGCAGAGACCCTTCATTAGGAGGCGAGCCCCTATCACGGGCTGTTCACCACTGAAGAACCTAACAGAGTCCTTCTGTTAGGAGCTACTAGTAGAAAGTGACCAGAAAGACTGAATATAAACTTTGGAGATTACCGTATTTTTCGATTTATAAGACGCACCCCAAATTTAGAGGAGGAAAATAGGAAAAAGTACTTAATGTTAAAATAAGGATCTGTCTTATAATATCTCACTTTTGGGAGCAGCGGTGGTGGAGCGGCTCAGGAAGGTCACAGGAGGCAGGGTCAGAGATGCTGCGGGCTTGTCGGTGGGGGTGTGGTGGCTCAGGAGGGTCAGTGGATGGAGGGTCGGCAATACTGCGGGCTCGGGGGTGTCATGGCGGTAGGTGCCACTGATCTGCCGGCGGATTGCGGACTCCATTGAATCGCTCGCGGTTGACTTCAAGAAATTGGCCACGGAGGCAGCGCATGAGCAGATCGGCCTCTGTGGCCATTTTCTTTAAGTCAATCACGTTAATCTGCACATGCGCCGCCTGCGTGGCCATTTTCTTGAAGTCCACCGAGTCAACTGCGGGCGATTCAATGGAGCCGGCTGTCAGATCAATGGTGCCCACGGCATTGTCGTTCCCCCCCCCCCCTCTCCCGTCTTGTGACCCTCCTGAGACGCTCCACTGCTGTGACACCCCCTCCTTTGAGCCCTCAGTATTGCCGACCCTGCGTCCTGTGACCCTGCTCCGGTAAACCATATCTGGATTATAAGACGCACCCCTATTTTACCCCCAGTTTTGGGGGAAAAAATTGCATCTGGAAAATAAGGCATTTCTTAGGCTATCATAATAATAAATCTCTCTATACAGAGTGAATAGTTAGAATATTGGTCATATTTTGAAGGCAAATTGGATCCTGGTGTTCCATGCAGATTTGGAAGATGGAGACTCACCTGTGTAATTGCCGGGCTGAGAACTTCGCGTGGTTATGAAGTTGAGGGGAACATGAGGCGTTCCACTGATGTATTCATGCGGGAAAGGTCCATTGGGTCCGGTGTATCTTTGGCACACAACCCTTTGGCACACAAAATACACCCCGCCAAACACGAAGACGGACAGAATGATGCCAATCACCGGTAAGATGGCACTGCTGTGCGAAGGAGTCTCCTCGGAGGAGGATCTATTGAGCTCTAAAATTCAAATAGAAAAAGTTGGTGAAAAGTGTGGAAATAGTTTATTGTTCCAAGCAAATCAAAATTTTGGGAATTTTTTTTAAGAAATATTTCCATGACACTTCCAAAGCCCAATCACAGGACCCATAGGTAAAAGGAAATCTACTGTGCTGCTCACCACACATGATATCGTCCGAGTTGTCCCCGCAGTCCAGGAAGGAGTCGCACTGCTGCTTTGTAGTGACGCATTGACCATTGTCACACCGGAACTGAGTAGACGAGCAGATTACTACAATGGACGGAGAGAAGAGATCCATTCACTACGAGTCAGGGTTTGAAGCATTTAATGTCAACTTCTAAAAACGCTGGACTGGAAAGTCTTGTTCTCCACCAAACCTTCATTTATTATGGGAAGATCAGACAAGCTGTCTCCTTGATGGATAAGTCAGTCAGTCGGCTTAGACTAGAATTAGGGTGAAGACGTCCATGCGCAGAAATTATTTAAACACGGATTTTACAAAACTTCTTCATGATGAGAATTTTTTTTTTATTTCCAGGTTTTGTGATTAGTCGTTTACTATAAAGACGTTCTCAGGTGTTGCGCACTTCCGTATCGGGAAGCGAGCAGTACCAATGATGCTGTATCGGCAGATGCCTGCATAAGCAGCTGGTTTCCAACAAATAGTACAGCTGCAGAATATTTCCCGATCATCTTCCCCTCCCAATACAAAGCTGGAGAATTCTATAGGGAATCAGTCAGCAGGTTTTTGCTATGTAATCGGAGGACAGTTTGCAATAGCGGATAACACACAGAATTCAGAAAGGTCTTATCAATCTTTTTGCTGTTGTTTACATGCAATGATTGTTTCAGCAGCAGGACCTCTGACTACCTCATCTCGAGAGACCTAGCCTAGTCTGATCCCAGCTGTGATTAGCAGCTCACTGGTTATAGACAATGTACATAGAGAGCCTGGTGTGGGCGGGGTTAGCTTTTTCAGCTCTGCTGCAATGCTAAATCTAAAATCTCTATGGCTGCACACAGTAATCTAAGGGATACATTGTTAGAATCAAGGTCTTTTCCTACATCATGCTCTGACTAGGTAGAATATTATCCGCACTGATTACAGGGAATTTGTCAGCAGGTTTTTGCTATGTAATCTGAAGACCGTATGCTATGGGGGGGGCAAAACAATTCAAAATATCAATCTCTGTGCTGTTTACTTGCAAGATTGTTTTAGCACTAAAACCTTATTGCTATGACTACATCAACTCTTGAGACCTAGTCTAGCACACTCCCTGCTGTCATTAGCAGCTCACTGTCTATAGACTATGTACATAGAGAGCCTGGTGTGGGTGGGGTTAGCTTTTTCAGCTATGCTGCAATGCTAAATCTAAAATCTCTAGTGTCTAGTAAACTAAGTCATACATTGTTAGAATTGGGGTCTTTTCCTACATTACACTGCTCTCAGATGAGGTAGAATATTATGAGCACTGGTTCAAGGGAATCTGTCAGCAGGTTTTTTCTATGCTCTCTGACGACAGTATGCTATAGCAGGTAAATACAGAATTCAGAAAGGTCTTAGGGCTCATGCGCACGTTGCGTAATTACATGCATTTACGCTGCATATAGCACTGCAGCGTAAATGCATGCATCCTGCGTTCCCTGCAATCTAAAAACTCTAGTGTCCAGTAAACTAAGTGATACATTGTTAGAATTGGGGTCTTTTCCCACATTATGCTCTCAGATGAGGTAGAATATTATGAGCGTTGGTTAAAGGGAATAGTCAGCAGGTTTTTGCCATGTTTGCTGACAGTATGATATAGCGGGTACATAAAGAATTCAGAAAGGTCTTATTCTCTGTGCTGTTGTATACTTGCAATGATTGTTTTAGCACTAGGACCTTATCATTGCTCTGACTACAACAGCTCTTGAGACCTAGTCCTGCACGCCCACAGCTGTGATTAGCAGCTCATTGTCTATAGACAATGTACATAGAGAGCCTGGTGTGGGCGGGGTTAGCTTTTTCAGCTCTGCTGCAATGCTAAATCTAAAATCTCTACGGCTGCACCCAGTAATCTAAGTGATACATTGTTAGAATCAAGGTCTTTTCCTACACTATGCTCTCAGATGAGGTAGAATATTATCAGCGCTGATTAAAGGGAATCTGTCAGCAGGTTTTTGCTAAGTCATTGTAGCTGGATATAGAGATTCACTAAGTGTACCACATTGAAGACTCAGTGTGTACATTATAAGGAAGTCTCCTTGCTTATATGAAAAGGAAAACTCAAGTAATATAGTATAAGGGGCGTACATTTTTGGAACAACCTATATCCATACCTTCACAGTCTAGCTCATCAGACTTGTCCTGACAATCGTACTCTCCATTACACTTCTTACGGGAGTCGATACACTGGCCTTTCTCACACTGGAACTGGTTGTCGGAGCACAGCGGGCAGTTCTCCTCATCACTCTTGTCCTCGCACTCCGAGAAGCCATCACAACGCCAGGAAAGGGGAATGCAGTCGATCTCGCCAGTGGCACAAGTAAACTGTTCTGGGGAGCAAGTGGGGGGCTCTGCACAAAAACAATGATGGGATAGATAAATAGACGGATGCTTTGTGAAAAGATGTGCTCTGCCCCTGGGCCAGTGTCTAGTTTGACCCTCCATAATGGGAAGGGGGGGGGGGGGGGGTCGTCTTTACTTTTGTAACCAATATTCTTTGCACTTTTGGCATTAACTCCACCCCGAAGTGTTATGACATGCATTGTGATTGGGCCACATGTGACTAGTAAACCCAGCATGGAGTGAAGACTGCCCTGGACCAAAATCCAGCACAAATCTTTTAGCTCAACTCTAATATTAATTTTGAAAAATAATATTTTTTATGTTGCAAACATTTGTCTGGGAGAGTAGGAGATAGATAATCCGTACCTCCACATGTCAACAGGTCTTGCAAGAGGACAAGGTGCACAGGACAGGAGCATCGAGGGGTGCCATCTCCTTTGGCAATGCAGATATGAGAACAGCCTCCATTATCTCTTGAACACGGGTGCGCAGCTAAAAAGGGAGATTTGCAAAAAAAATAAACAAAGTGCGGCTCTTAACACTAGAACTACTGAGGTAGTAATTTTGACTACTTTGCACCATGTATTTCTATATAGGTGTCACGAGTCCAGTAGTTCTAGTGTTCAAGCACATCTAACACACATCATCAAGGGCAGTAGAGAATCAACGGCACATACCATCCGATTTCCAGAAAAAACAGATTATTTTATTGGTTCCAAAGGTGCATATAAATGGCAAGAGGAGATCTGGGTGCGGGTCTCCTTAGGACGACGGCCGTTTCGTGCTATACAGCACTTCTACGGGTCCACCCACTGATCTGACCTCCTCCTTTCCGGCATTAATGCGAGGTGCAGTGTGGTGGTGCGAGACCTTTTCTTCTTATTGTGCTTGACATCCAATACATATACAGTACTCATATATTCCCAAAACTATTCAATTAGGTGGAGCTCGCAATATTTACGATGATCCTTTCAAATTCCCGCCAAGGCACAAAAGTTAAATATTAAATGGGAACCTGTCACCAGGTTTTTCCCTTATGAGCTGCAGCCATGACCAGTGAGCCCTTATATACAGTATTCCAGAATACTGTATATAAGAGCCCAGTGTAATGTAAAAAAACACCTTTATTATACTCCCCTAGGGGACGGTCCGGTCCAATGGGTGTCCCTGCTCTCTGTCCAGCGCCTCCTCCATCTTGTGAGATCACCGTCCTCCTTCTGAGGCCCCTTTGGATGATGTGTCCTACGTCATCCAAACAGGCCAGCATTGCACTCCTGCGCATGCGCACTTTGATATACCTGCTGAGGGCAGATCAATGTATTGTAGTGCGCATGCGCGGGCGGTCTTTGACCTTAACTTGCGCCTGCACATTACACTACTTTAATCTGCACTCAGCCAGGCAGCTCAAAGTATGCATGCACAGAAGTGAGGAAAGGTCAAATACTGCCCACGCATGTGCACTACAATACTTTAATCTGCCCTGCACAGGGCAAATCAAAGTGCGCATGCGCAGGACCGCAATGCCTGCCTGTTTGGATGATGTAGGACGCGTCATCCACAGGGGCCTCAGAAAAAGGAAGATGGCGTTCGCGCAAAATGGAGGAGGCGCCGGATCCGCGAGTAGCGACACCCATCGGACCGGACCTGCCCCATGGCGAGTATTATAAAAGTGTTTTTTTTATGTTATACAGCGCAGCCTGGGATCTTATATACAGTATTCTGGAATGCTGTATACAAGAGCTCATTGGTGTTGGCCAGAGCTCAAAGAGAAAAATATGGTGACGGGTTTTCTTTAAATGTTAATGGGGCTAGGAAGCGAGATGACGCTCCAGATGAATACGGAAGCGGACTACTCACTTGGCCACTCGGATTTAACTATTCAACTGGAAACAAAAATGACTTTATATCTCCACTAACGAATTTATAAAAAAAAAAAAAAACAAAAAAAAAAACACGACCCTAAAAAAAATATTCTACTCTAATATACAATTAAATCCTCAATCAAAAATCAACATCCGTAAAAATCCAAATTAGTCAGGATAAAAAAAAAAAAAACCATACACTTGACTTCGAGTTTAGGTACAAAAGATGACAGATATGACTTCCAAAACTTACTTATTTAGGCCATTATGATCACTATTTATTGGGTTCCCGTTAGAAAAAGTCAATAATAGACTACTGTGAAAATTAGGAACTTACAGAACTCCTTCGTATCAAGATTCTCCACAGCGTGAATTCCGGTAAGGTGGGCGATGCGCCCTTGAATCCTCGTCCTTTGCATCCCATTTGTCTTATCGACTCTTTCGATCATCTGCTGTTGACGGTCAATCCAATAAAGATGGTCGCCCAAGACGGACAGTCCCATGGGCTGAAGGATATTTGAATCTTCCAATGTAATTCTATTCGCTCCTATTATAAGGATAAACAATACCAGTTAAATGGTGTCCTCTAAAGAGCACGGAAACATCTCTACTGGTTCGGAGCGGAACGTTCCAGTGGTCTTCATTAATTGGTAACGCTCAAAACAGACCATCATGAAAAGCAACATTTATTTATGGTTAAATGGAGACTGCAGACCAAACCAATTACCATCCTGTCGGGCTCTGACTGGTGCTGAACATTTTATGGAATAGGTCATCACAAAATTAACTATTTAAATCAGGTTTTTGAGTTAAATATTTACAATACAAAAATAAAAAATGCCAAAAATATATTTTCAAAAGGCCACTGGGGCAATTTTAGACTTCTGCTTGCTAGGTCTTTCCACAAGACTTTTCAGAAATCATTATCATCACAGACAGGATTACAATGACAGGCAACAGCTCTTCACAGAAACCACCATTCGCAACTGGCGAATGTCACAGCACACCTGCTCCTCCCTCCCTTCAGTATGATTATGGCACAGACAGATTCTATTCATGGCGTTGAAACATCAGTCTGCTGCTGCTAATATACTGTAGATGTGCATTTCCTGAAATAAGTGGCATCAATCTACAATAGCTTTAGTGGCCAGTGTGAAAAATGCAATATTTGTAATTTATTTTTATTTATTTTTGTTTAAATACAAATTGTTATATGAAAAACAAAACTGAAAATTCAGGAGGAGCAGCATAAAGAAAAATAAAAGAGCAAAAAAATAACTTTTGGCCTGGTGACAAGTTTATGTTAACAAAAACCTATTTAAAAAGGGCATCTGCGAGTAGGATAAACCCTTCTAAGCTGTCTATACGAGCACGCAGGTCATAAAAAGTCGAATTCAACGATACCTTGATATATTCAATCCGATAAATGGTTCCCAGGAAATTAATGTTTTTATTATATGCAAATGAGCTAAAAATATTTGGCACAGATCTTTTCAGCTCATTTGCATATCAGGAAAAATGTGGATTTCTTGAGGATTCATTCACCGCATTGAAAATATGAAGGTATCAATTAATTCATCCCTCTTTGACCTGCGTGTTCATGTAGACAGCTTAGGCAGGTTGATCGTACTGACAGATGCCCTTTAAATATTAGGTCTATTTCTGAAGATTTTCTGGAAAAACCGCTCGAATTTGCCATTGACTTCAATTATACTTGGTACATGAGTTGAGCGTTCAACCTGCTCATTTCAAGTGCTGAGCACCTGAGCATGGTAGTGCGCATTCATCACTAGTTACAAGTACCGAGCACCAGAGCATGGTATTGCCTGCTCATCACTAGTTACGAGTACCCGAGCATGGTAGTGCCCACTCCTCACTATTTATGATTATCGAACACCTGAGCATGGTAGTGCTCGCTCATCACTAGTTAAGAATATCAGAGCATGGTAGTGCCAGCTCCTCACTAGTTACAAGTACCGAGCATGGTAGTGCCCACTCATCATCAGTTACGATTACCGAACACCTGAGCATGGTAACGCCCGCTCATCACTAGTTACAAGTATCCGAGCATAGTAGTGCTTGCTCATCACTAGTTACGAGTATCCGAGCATAGTAGTGCTTGCTCATCACTAGTTACGAGTACCGAGCACCTGAGCATGGTAGTGCTCGCTCATCACTAGTTACGAGTACTGAGCCCCCGAGCATGGTAGTGCTCGCTCATCACTAGTTACCAGTACAAAGCCCCCGAGCATGGTAGTGCCCACTCATCACTAGTTACCAGTACAGAGCACCTGAGCATGGTAGTGCTCGCTCATCACTAGTTACGAGTACCGAGCAGCCGAGCATGGTAGTGCTCGCTCATCACTAGTTACCAGTACAAAGCCCCCGAGCATGGTAGTGCTCGCTCATCACTAGTTACCAGTACAAAGCCCCCGAGCATGGTAGTGCCCACTCATCACTAGTTACCAGTACAGAGCCCCCGAGCATGGTAGTGCTTGCTCATCACTAGTTACGAGTACTGAGCCCCCGAGCATGGTAGTGCCCGCTCATCACTAGTTACCAGTACAGAGCCCCCGAGCATGGTAGTGCCCGCTCATCACTAGTTACGAGTACAGAGCCCCCGAGCATGGTAGTGCTCGCTCATCACTAGTTACGAGTACTGAGCACCCGAGAATGGTAGTGCTCGCTCATCACTAGTTACTAGTACCGAGCACCCGAGCATGGTAGTGCCCGCTCATCACTATTCCCCATTCTCGGTCTACTCAAGTTACCAATGTATTCCTACAGAGAGGAAGTATATGAGGTTGTAGGCAAAATGCACAGACTGAGAAATTATGGGGGAGGGGTGAACAAAAAAACACCTCTTGAAATATGTTATCTGTAGCAAATAATATGTTCCGTCTTCGATCCTGCAGGCTAGTCTGTTCCTTCATATAGAATGTATAGTCTAACAATGGACAGTAGAGACAGTGAAGTGTAGCACCAGGACAGGAGATTTCGGAACCCCACTCAACTTTTTCGTTAACACATGTGCATACCAGGAATGCTATGTCATTTACAAAGCTGTTTCCTACATGTCAAGATGTTTTCCACTGCCGCAAGGGGTCTTAATGAAGACTGCTTAATTACTGCAGCCTGCGGGGCTGTCAACGCACACTCGTGATTAATAAAAACCTTTCCATAAAAGCGCTGTTTTGAATTGCAAACTGACAAATCTATAGTTCAGCGACAGGAAGCACAAAGGAGGGGCGGAGAGAGGGAATAAATCCTTCCATTTTCTTCCTCGAGCTACTCAAGCATAGACGTTCCACCATGGTGAGCACATTGCATTTTTCAGTCAGTCTTGATTGAGTTTGTCAGGTAGTGAGCAGCGAACATGCAAAATGCACCTCATTTATTCACCGTTTCATTACTTCTTTGAATAATTTTGATTGAAACTGTATATTATGTAGACTACTACTGAAACCAATCCTTGGTAGACATGAAGAGTACCGTAATTGGGAGCATGGTCCTGTTGCAAAGTTCAATGATGCCCAAGCTTCGGGTTCCTCAAGGAAAGCACGATGTTTCTGCTAGGGTTTTCTGATACTTGATTGAATGCATATTTCCCTCCACAATCTGTAGGTTATCAGTGACCGAGGAAGCAAAGCAGACTGAGGACATCACCGAGCCACTACCATGCTTTACTGTAAGCATCATGGGGCAACTACTATGCTTCACTGTAGGCATCACAGAGCCACTACCATGCATCATAGGCTTCTCCAGGCCACCGTCTTACTTCACTGTAGCTCTCATGGCCACCTCCTTGCTTCACTGTAGGTATTATGGGGCAACCACCATACTACACTGTAGGCATCACCGAGCCACCGCCATGCTTCACTGCAGGCATCACCAATGTAAAGCTATGCTTCATGGCAGAAATCCCCGAGCGACCATACTTCATGACAGGTATCTCCGAACCACTGCCATACTTCACTGCGGGCATCACTGATCTATCGCCATGCATCATTATAGGAATCTCGGAGCCACTGCCGTACTTCTCTGCAGGCATCACAGATCTATTGTCATGCATTATTGCAGACATCACCGAGCCACCACCATGCTTCACTGCACGCATCACCGAGCCACCGCCATGCTTCACTGCAGGCATCACCGAGCCACCGCCATGCTTCACTGCAGGCATCACCGAGCCACCGCCATGCTTCACTGCAGGCATCACCGAGCCACCGGCATATTTTACTGCAGATGTCACCCATTTACAGCCATGGGTTCACTGATCTAGAGCTATGCTTCACAGCAGACATCTCCAAGTCAGAGCCATACTTCACTGCAGGTATCTCCGAGTCACCGACATACTTCACTGCAGGCATCACCGATCTACAGCCATGGTTCACTGCAGGCATCCCAGATTTACAGCTATATCTCAGTGCCACTGCCATGCTTCACGGTAGGGATCACCAGGCCCCAACCATGCTTTACAGTAGGCATCATTGAGCCACCGCCATGCTTCATGTTAGGCATATCCAGTTCTCCGCTATGCTTCCCCGTAGGCATATGCAGTCTTCTGCCATGCTTTACTGTAGGTAGGGTATTCTTCATCTGTGTATGCGTCATTTATCTTCTTCCAGGCATATCCCTGATGCATAGTCCAGAACAATTCCAGTTTTGTTTAATTACTCCACAGAACAGAACAGAACACTAAAGCTGTTGTGGCTTATTTATATGGTTTGAACATATTGGAGACAACTATTCTAGTGCTTTAGAGTCAATAAAGGTGGTCGTCTTGGATATCGGACATGTAGAATTCTTTGTGTGCAAACTGAAACCTCGGTGCCGCAAAATCTTGCTGCAGGTCTTTTGTAGTCTATTGAAGGGTTTTGACCATTAACCGGTTGGTTACAGCTTCCGCTTTCTACCCGGTCCAGGTAGTGCAGCCACTTCTAACTGCACTTGTACACTCTGCTTCCAGCTTTATTTCGCTTTAGGAACATTTAATGACTTTGCTATCTTTTTGTAACATATTCCTTGTTTGTACAAGGCAATGATCTCCAAGTTTTTGCACAATTCTCTTGACAACCCACGAATATTAGTGATCTGGAAGCAATAGTCTATGACGAATGGCCAAAGACTGCTCGGGAACGCTGCCAGAAGCTGGTGTCTGGATCTGTATCCCATTTGCAACAGGTCACAACAGCTGAAGGTGCCCTACTAAATGCTAAAGACGCTTGTCATGAAGGGGGTGAATAATTCTGAATCTGCAGTAGTCAGTAAATGTTGCATATTGTACTGAGTTAGTCAATTTTGCTATTAAATCTAATTTGCAATCGAGGTTGAATAATTTTGATGGCAACTGTATATTGTTATAAGCAAAATTGCTTTACCCACAGCAATCCTATGACATTCATCAAAATGGAGTCCAAACATTTAATCATTTTGTTGTGGGCTAAAAATAAAAATAATTCTTTCGTGCCTTTGCTTTTTTGGGGCCTTTTTTTTTTTTATATATATATATATATATATAAATGCAAAATCAACCAATCCTATCAAAAAGCTATAAAATGTTGTAAGTTTCTCTTTTCAAAAATTAGATAGAGTGTAAACGCCACTTGGGTACTCCAGTACCAAGGCACTAAAATTTTAAAGTATCACTCCAGCGTTTTGGTTTTTTTTTCCCAAGCACTGAGGGGTGCTTTTAATCTAAAGTTCCTGACCCCGCTCATATACTCACTTGCCGGCGTATTCACCCTTCATTAGTGCCTCTTTAATCTCACAGCCCCATCTTGTGATTGGCCGGAAGTCAGACGTTATGTCACAAGCTCAAAACGCAAGTCTATGAGAGCAAGAACGAGGCTCTCATAGACTTGTATTGAGTTGTGACGAACAGTGAGCTCAATGAAACACTGGAGCTGCCAGTAAGTCACAAACTGCAGAAAACCCAACCAAAAAGGTGGTGATAGAAGGTGAAGACGGGAACTGCTAAATATAAAAGTAGGGGAAGGGAACTTCACTCAGAAGCACCACTGCAGCACTGCAATATAAAACAAAAACGCTAGGGCGCTGCTTTAAAAAATAAAGTTGCAAATGAAGAACTGTAAACAATTGGATCATGAAGCGACAACAACACTTTCTTGCAAACAAAACCAAAACTTAAACAAAAAAAACAAAAAAAAAGAAAATTTGGCTTTTGCACCAATTTTAAATTAGCACAAAACTAAAAAATACTTGAAAACAAAACCTGTCACCTCCACCCCCCAAAAAAATGTGAAAAACAAAATCAAGAATCCAGACCCAAGTTGTTTATTTTGTATTTAAAGGGGCTGTCTGGGACTTTTACATTGATGGTGTGATCCTTAGGGCATCAATAGCTGATCGGTGGGGGTCCAGCAATTGGCACGTGAAGGTCAGCAGCACTAGAGTATACGTCCTACTTTGTAGACATCTGGGAATTGAGTTGCCTATTCTCTTAAGATCAGGTATTCTGATGACCAGATTTTTTCCTATCCAGCAAACAGGTAAAACCAAATTTTATAGAACACAAATCTTTAAAAAAAAATAAAATTTAAGTCAAAAGAATCGAACGTTTTACGATAAAATTTTGCCACTCAAACCTTATGTAGATTTTGACATTTTATATGTTTGCTCTTATGACTTGTATGTTTACAAAGTTCATTAATGTTTCTCAGCTTTCTTCAAGATTTGGGTTGGGATTTGTTTCAGCCCCAGTTTTTTTTTATATTTTTAAATCTTCCATTTTTATAGACTCTGTAGAAAATAAATGAAGGAAGGATGTGTGTCACAAGGTAAATAATAAAAGTCCAGTGTTTAGATCAGTAAGGGAAACAAGATTAAAGGTTTTGTGTCATGGTTCTGTATCCGTGTAGAGCTGCAATTCAGAGTAGAAAGATTTATCACAGCCTGTTACAGTCTTCTCTCCCTCCAATAAAAAGTCTTCCAGTAACCCAATGGGATTGATACATGAACTTATGAGCATTCTGTCAGATCAGTAAGAGAAACAAGATGAAAGGTTTTATATCATGGTCCTGTATCTGTGTAGAGCTGCAACTGAGAGCAGAAAGATGTATCGCAGCCCGTTACAGTCATCTCTCCCGTCGATAGGGATTGATGTAATGGGATTGATACATGAACTTATGAGCATTTTGTCAGGTCAGTAAGAGAAATAAAATGAAAGTTTTAGGTCATGGTTCTGTATCTGTAAAATTTTGCCACCCAAACCTTATATGCAGATTTTGACATTTTATAAGGTTTGCTCTTATGATTTGTATGTTTACAAAGTTAATTAAGGTTTGTCAGCTTTCTTCAAAATGTGGGATTTGTTTCAGTCCCAGTTTTTTTTTACATTTTTAAATCTTCCATTTTTATAGGACCTGTAGAATATAAGTGAAGGAACATTTCTCCTTTTATTGGGTTTCTTGGAGAACCATAACACATGGAGGATCTTGTATTTCTCCCACCCGGTCTGTATCTGTATGTTTTTGGTTTCTGAGCTTTGCCATCCCCCCCCCCCCCTACCCCCGGGCAGCTGTGCAGCTCTCATTTTTGGCGCTGCATTCACTGAAGTCTAATGCCGAATTCTTCCAATTGTGTTCATTATTCACTAAATAGGATGGATTACAAAACAAGCGTGAATGGATCAAACAGAAAAACATCATTGTCTCATTAAGTGATGCGTGTCCTCTCATCTCTTGCCGGTTACCCGCCTTTCATCTTCTTGAAATAAATTATCAGAAACTTGGATGTCGCCGGCTATATCAGAAAGCCGCACAGATCCATCCGAATTTTTAATCAAACCTTGCTTCATTATGTGCAGTAACATTTCCCCGGTTTCTGAAAGTGTTAAAATATACGGTGCCAAGAGGTTTCGAAACGGACATACTGTAATGTGTTATACAACAAATATTTTTATATTGTTGGCACTCGTTGGTACAGGCGGCAATTTCTTCTGTTTTACCCGACTTTCAGGTTGATAATCGGGTTTTGTGGGGAGTTGGTAATGATGGCTTTATAATATTAAAAGCACTTATTATCGCTCAAACAATTTACACCATGTATCATCGAAATGTCTCACTGGAGATTGGAGTCATTGATTCATCCGTTCATTAATGGCAATCTTTAAAATTAACTTCTATTGAACATAAACACCAGGATGTGTGTCACAAGCTATATTATAAAAGTCCAGTGCTTAGGTCCGTAAGAGAGACAAGATGAAAGGTTTTATGTCATGGTTCTGTATCCGTGTAGAGCAGCAATTCAGAATAGAAAGATTTATCACAGCCTGTTAACAGACTTCTCTCCCTCCAATAAAAAGTCTTCCAGTAACCCAATGGGATTGATACATGGACTTATGAGCATTTTGTCAGGTCAGTAAGAGAAACAAGATGTAAGGTTTTATATCATGGTCCTGTATGTGTGTAGAGCTGCAACTGAGAGTAGAAGAAGGGAATTTTGTTTACTTACCGTAAATTCCTTTTCTTCTAGCTCCAATTGGGAGACCCAGACAGTGGGTGTATAGCTACTGCCTCTGGAGGCCGCACAAAGAACTACACTTAAAAGTGTAAGGCCCCTCCCCTTCTGGCTATACACCCTCCCGTAGGAGTACGGATTCCTCAGTTTTAGTACCAAAGCAAGAAGGAGGAAAGCCAATAACAGTTTCAAAAACAAATTCAATCCGATAACTAGATCGGAGAACTTAAGAAACAACGTGAACAACATGTGCACCCGAAAAAAACGAAACCCTAAAAACAAATAGGGCGGGTGCTGGGTCTCCCAATTGGAGCTAGAAGAAAAGGAATTTACGGTAAGTAAACAAAATTCCCTTCTTCTTTTTCGCTCCTAATTGGGAGACCCAGACAGTGGGACGTCCAAAAGCAGTCCCTGGGTGGGTAAAAAGATACCACATGAACGGGCTGTCATACAGCCTCTTCCTACAGGTGGGCCACCGCCGCCTGAAGGACCCGTCTACCTAGGCTGGCGTCTGCCGAAGCGTAGGTATGCACTTGATAGTGTTTGGTAAACGTGTGCAGACTCGACCAGGTAGCCGCCTGGCACACTTGCTGAGCCGTAGCCTGATGCCTCAACGCCCAGGACGCACCAACGGCTCTGGTAGAATGGGCCTTCAGTCCAGATGGAATCTGAAGCCCAGCAGAACGGTATGTGTGAAGAATTGGTTCCTTGATCCACCGCGCCAGGGTGGATTTGGAAGCTTGCGATCCCTTATGCTGACCAGCGACTAGGACAAAGAGCGCATCCGAACGGCGTAGAGGCGCCGTGCGAGAAATGTAAATCCTGAGTGCTCTCACCAGGTCCAACAGATGTAAACCCTTTTCAAATTGGTGAACTGGATGCGGACACAAAGATGGCAAAGTGATATCCTGATTGAGATGAAAGGAAGAAACCACCTTGGGAGAAAACTCTGGAATTGGACGCAGTACTACCTTGTCTTGGTGAAACACCAGGAAGGGAGATTTGCAAGATAACGCCGCCAGCTCGGACACTCTTCGAAGAGATGTGACCGCTACAAGAAAAACTACCTTTTGTGAAAGCCGAGAAAGGGGAACCTCTTTCAAGGGCTCGAAAGGCGGCTTTTGAAGAGCAAGGAGAACCTTGTTCAGATCCCAGGGTTCCAATGGCCGTCTGTAAGGAGGGACGATATGACAAACTCCTTGGAGAAACGTGCGTACTTTAGAAAGCTGTGCCAAGCGCTTCTGAAAGAATACGGATAACGCGGAGACTTGACCCTTAAGCGAGCTAAGGGACAAACCTTTTTCCAACCCAGACTGCAGGAAGGAAAGAAAAATTGGCAATGCAAATGGCCAGGGAGAAAACCCTTGAGCCAAGCACCACGCTAAGAATATCTTCCACGTTCTGTGATAGATCTTAGCTGAGGATGGTTTTCTAGCCTGTCTCATTGTGGCAACAACTCCCTGAGATAAACCTGAGGCCGCTAGGATCCAGGACTCAATGGCCACACAGTCAGGTTCAGGGCCGCAAAATTCTGATGGAAAAACGGCCCTTGAGACAGCAGATCTGGACGGTCTGGTAGTGCCCACGGCTGGCCTACCGTGAGATGCCACAGATCCGGGTACCACGACCTTCTTGGCCAATTTGGAGCGACGAGTATGGCTCGCTGGCAGTCGGACTTGATTTTCCGGAGAACTCTGGGTAACAATGCTAGAGGTGGGAACACATAGGGGAGTCGGAATTGCGACCAATCCTGAACCAATGCGTCTGCCGCCAGCGCTCGGTGATCGTGAGACCGTGCCATGAAAACTGGGACCTTGTTGTTGTGCCGTGACGCCATCAGATCGACGTCCGGCGACCCCCAGCGGCAACAGATCTGTTGAAACACGTCCGGGTGAAGGGACCATTCTCCTGCGTCCATGCCCTGGCGACTGAGAAAGTCCGCTTCCCAGTTTTCCACGCCTGGGATGTGAACTGCAGATATGGTGGACGCTCTGCTTTCCACCCACGTCAAAATCCGCTGGACTTCTTGAAAAGCTTGGCGACTGCGTGTTCCCCCTTGGTGGTTGATGTACGCCACCGCTGTGGAGTTGTCCGACTGAATCCGAATCTGCTTGCCTTCCAGCCATTGTTGGAAGGCTCGCAGAGCAAGATAGATTGCTCTGATTTCCAGAACATTGATCTGCAAGGTGGACTCTTCCTGAGTCCACGTCCCCTGAGCCCTGTGGTGGAGAAACACCGCTCCCCACCCTGATAGGCTCGCATCTGTCGTGACCACTGCCCAGGACGGGGGAAGGAACGACTTTCCCTGTGACAATGAGTTGGGGAGAAGCCACCAACGTAGGGAGTCCTTGGCAGTCTGAGAGAGGGAGACCGTCCTGTCGAGGGACGTCGATCTCCCATCCCATTGGCGCAGAATGTCCCATTGGAGAGGGCGCAGATGAAACTGCGCGAACGGGACTGCCTCCATTGCTGCTACCATCTTTCCTAGGAAATGCATGAGGCGCCTCAGTGAGTGCGACTGGCTCTGAAGGAGAGATTGCACTCCAGTCCGTAGCGAGCACTGCTTGTCCAGTGGAAGCCTCACTATCGCTGATAGAGTATGAAACTCCATGCCAAGATAAGTCAGAGATTGGGTCGGGGTTAGATGAGACTTTGGAAAGTTGATAATCCACCCGAAAGTCTGGAGAGTGTCTAGCGCCACCTCCAGACTGTGTTGGCATGCTTCTTGAGAGGATGCCTTTATAAGCAGGTCGTCTAGATACGGGATGACCGAGTGACCCTGCGAGTGCAGAACAGCTACTACTGCTGCCATGACTTTGGTGAAGACCCGGGGGCTGTTGCCAGACCGAAGGGTAACGCTACGAACTGTAGGTGCTCGTCGTGTATGACGAAACGTAGGAAACGCTGATGCTCTGGTGCAATCGGCACGTGGAGATACGCATCTTTGATGTCTATTGATGCTAGAAAATCTCCCTGAGACATTGAGGCTATGACGGAGCGTAGGGATTCCATCCGGAACCTCCTGACTTTTACGTGTCTGTTGAGCAACTTCAGATCCAGGACGGGACGATACGATCCGTCCTTTTTTGGGACCACAAACAGATTGGAGTAAAAACCGTGACCCTGTTCCTGAAGAGGGACGGAGGTCACCACTCCTTCCGCCTTTAGAGCGGCCACCGCCTGCCACAGAGCATCGGCTCGGTCTGGTGGTGGAGAAGTTCGGAAGAAACGAGTTGGCGGACGAGAACTGAACTCTATCCTGTACCCGTGAGATAGAATATCTCTCACCCAACGGTCTTTGACGCTTGCTAGCCAAATGTCGCCAAAGTGGGACAACCTCCCACCGACCGCGGGCGTGGGTATCGGAGACCGCAAGTCAGGAGGACGTCGTTTTGGCAACGGTTCCTCCGGCTGGTCTTTTTGGGCGTGACTGAGACCTCCAAGGATTTGAACGTCTCTGGTCCTTTTGAGTCTTTTTTGACGAGGCGAATTGGGACCTGCCCTGTCCTCGAAAGGACCGATAACCAGACTGACCCCTCCTCTGTTGGGGCTTGTTTTGTCTGTGTTGCGGTAAGGAAGAGTCCTTACCCTTGGAGTGTTTGATGATTTCATCCAAACGCTCTCCAAACAATCGGTCACGAGAAAAAGGCAAATTGGTTAAGCACTTCTTGGAATGAGAATCTGCTTTCCAATGTCTCAACCACAGAGCCCTACGCAAAACAACTGAGTTGGCTGACGCCACTGCCGTGCGGCTTGTAGCGTCCAGAACAGCATTAATCGCGTACGACGCGAATGCCGCCATTTGCGAGGTCAATGGTGCTACCTGCGGGGCAAATGCACGTGTGACTGAGTCGACTCGCGCAAGCCCGGCCGTGATAGCTTGGAGTGCCCATACGGCCGCAAAAGAAGGCGCTAATGACGCTCCAATCGCTTCATAGATGGATTTCAGCCAGAGCTCCATCTGCCTGTCAGTGGCATCTTTAAGTGCCGCTCCATCTTCAACAGCAACCAAGGATCTAGCTGCAAGCCTGGAAATTGGAGGATCCACTTTTGGACACTGGGTCCAACCCTTGACCACTTCAGAGGGAAAAGGGTAGCGTGTATCTTTAAGTCGTTTAGGAAAACGCCTTTCAGGATAAGCGTGGGGTTTCTGGATTGCGTCTCTGAAGTCAGCGTGGTCCAGAAAAGTGCTTAATGTACGCTTAGGGTATCTGAAATGGATTCTCTCGTGCTGCGAAGCTGACTCCTCTACAGGAGGAGCTGGTGGGGAAATATTCAACATCTTATTGATGTTAAATATAAGATCATTAACTATGGCGTCACCATCTGGTGTATCTAGATTGAGAGCGGTCCCAGGATCAGAATCCTGATCAGTTACGTCCGCCTCATCACCCATAGATTCATCCCGCTGGGATCCAGACCATTGAGATGAATGTGAAGGCCCGTCATAACGAGCCCGCTTAGGCTGCCCGGGGCCATCGTCCGAGTCAGAGTCTTCACCCTGAGGTGTAGATGCCCGTCCCGGAGCTAGGAGCTGAGGGGGACCAGGGGGCAATGATTGCACAGTGTCCGTGGTCTGAAGTACAGGCCTAGCTCGCAATGTGTCAAGAATTTGTGACATAGTGAGAGACATTCTGTCAGCAAAAGCTGCAAACTCAGTTCCTGTCACCTGGACAGCATTCACAGGTGGTACACCCTGGGACACGTCCAGCAGAGGTCCCGACTGTGCAAGCGCCGCAGGGGCCGAGCACTGCACACAATGGGGGTCCGTGGAGCCTGCCGGTAGAAAAGTCCCACATGCGGTGCAGGAAGCATATAATGTCTGTGCTTTGGCACCCTTGCGTTTTACGGGCGACATGCTGCTGGCTCTCTGCATGTGAGAGAGTCTATAGCCAAAAGGGCGACCAGCGCTATGCAGTACAAAGTATTTGTAGCAACAAAATACTAAGAATACTACGAGCACAAGAGGGGGTGAGCCCTGAGGGCTGCTTACCGCCCGCTGAACAGCGGGTAAGAGGCTGCAGAATGCCTTGTCTGGGTCTCCCCGGCTCCCCTCTGCAGCGCAGCGTGTCCTGGCAAGAATGGCTGCCGGCTTGTGTGGAGAGGGGCGGTCCGTGGGAGTTCCCAAACAAAAGTGCGGGAACAGTGTCCCCTCTGTGCTGACTGTGAGGGCTGGAGTATGTAAAAACGACTCCAGCCCTCAGCGCTGATGCACTGGCCAGCGTCCCGCCCCTCTCCTGACTGGCAGGTCTGGGGGCGGGAACGAACGAAAGCAGGCCGCAAAAGCCGGGGACTCGAGTTATCAGCGCGGCCGCCGTAAAAGCGCGGGCCGCGCTGAAGTCCCCGGCGCACTACAAGTGCCAGCCGCGCCGCTATTCCAGCGGCCGGCGCGACCGAGTCCTAGACGTGGGCAGCGTCCCGCCCCTCTCCTGACTGGCAGGTCCGGGGGCGGGAACGAACGGAAACAGGCCGCAAAAAGCTGGGGACTGTAGTTATCAGCGCGGCCGCCGTAAAAGCGCAGGCCGCGCTGAAGTCCCCGGCGCACTACAAGTGCCAGCCGTGCCGCAGCCCCAGCGGCCGGCGCGGCCGATCCCATAAGTGTGCCTGCTTCAGCTAAGCTGAATGAGGCCATGGCACAGGCGCCGCAGCGCTGACGTCCCCCGGCGCACTACAACACCCAGCATGCTGCGGTGTGAGCGCCAAATGCACGGGGACACAGAGTACCTTAAGGAAGCAGGGCCATGTCCCTGATGTACTCCGCTCCATCCAGCATCTTCTCCAGGGGCTGTAGATGGAGCACGGTCTCAGTGCCTGGAGACCGGTAAATCCCACTTCACCCAGAGCCCTGTAAAAAGGGATGGGGAAGGAATCAGCATGTGGGCTCCTGCCGCCGTACCCGCAATGGGTACCTCAACCTTACAAACACCTCCGACATAAGTGGGGTGAGAAGGGAGCATGCTGGGGACACTATATGTGTCCTCTTTTCTTCCATCCGACATAGTCAGCAGCTGCTGCTGACTAAAAACAATGGAGCTATGCGTGCGTGTCTGACCTCCTTGCGCACAAAGCTAAAACTGAGGAATCCGTACTCCTACGGGAGGGTGTATAGCCAGAAGGGGAGGGGCCTTACACTTTTAAGTGTAGTTCTTTGTGCGGCCTCCAGAGGCAGTAGCTATACACCCACTGTCTGGGTCTCCCAATTAGGAGCGAAAAAGAAAGATTGATTGCAGCCTGTTACAGTCATCTCTCACTCCGATAAAGTCTTCCAGTAACCCAATGGGATTGAAACATGAACTTATGAGCATTTTGTCAGGTCTATTATAAAATTACAGTGTTTAGGTCCATAAGAGAGACAAGATGAAAGGTTTTAGGTCATGGTTCTGTATCAGTGTAGAGCTGCAAACCAGAATAGAGATTTTTCACAGCCTGTTAACAGTCATCCCTCTCTCAGATAAAGTCTTCCAGTAACCCAATGGGATTGAAACATTAACTTATGAGCATTTTGTCAGGTCTATTATAAAAGTACAGTGTTTAGGTCCGTAAAAGAAACAAGATGAAAGGTTGTCATGGATCTGTATCCGTGTAGAGCTGCAATTGAGAGCAGATAGATTGACTGCAACCTGTTACAGTCATCTCTCCCTCCAATAAAGTCTTCCAGTAAGCCAATGGGTTTGATACATGAACTTATGATCGCTTTGTCACCCCCCCTCATCAAATCAAAGAATATTTTATCTTTGATTGTCAAAATAGTTTTTATTTTCAACTTCCACTGAAGGGGAGAAAAAAAGGTGACAAACTGCGCATAAACCCCTGTTGTGCCTGATCAAGCCAGTTCTTGACTTTTTCACGTCGGATAGAACCGGATGTTTATGGGCCAATGACCGCATGATTGTGAGACAAAACCATGCAGTAATTAGACATGGTGGGATGAGCGGAGCCCCAGCACTGCCCACAGAGGTCTACCTGCATCTGGATTGTGGAGATTAAGCTTTTATTTGTGCATTTCAATTGTGCTCTAAATTTCTGGCAGTGAGAGTTAGAGTGTCTCTACTGTTTTACTTCTACACATTAAAGGGAATCTGCCACCAGGTTTTTGCTCCCCCATCTGAGAGCAGCATGATGTAGAAACCGAGACCCTGATTACAGCGATGTGTCACTTACTGAGCTGTTTGCTGTCATTTTGATAAAAACCAATGCTAAAGATCCAGTTATCCAGAGCTCATCAATATGTTGGACTACCTGCAGCACACCAAATAGTCCTGTAATGATAATCTACTGCTGATTAAACAGTGATTTTATCATCAAAACTATACTAAGCAGCTCAGTAATCAGGGTCTCTTCCCCTACATTATGCTGCTCTCATATTAGGTGGCAAAAACCTGGTGACAGATTCCCTTAAAGGCCGGTTTCACACCCCGACATACATTTTCAGAGTACAGGCCACTGAGCCTGTTGAGTTAAGGTCAGCGGACCCCATGACTGGTCCAGATATTGTGATTCATACCCAAAGTGTGAATGTTGGACGTGTAAACCTGGACTATATGTATAACCTGAAGTCTCTAATCTAGAGTTAAAGAGGTTGTCCACTACTTTACCATTGATGAACCATCCTTAAGATCAATGTCTGATCGGCCAATGTCGAACACTGAGAACCCGAGCCGATCAGTGCTTCTCGGTGCCGGTGGCAGCAGCCAGAAATGCTCGGTTCTGGAGCTGCCTTGTCAAATGATAGTGGCTGCGGCCGAGTACTGCACATCTGCTTCCTATTCAAAAGAAATGGTGGATGTGTAGTGCCTGGTAGCTGACGGGATCAGTTGACAAGGCAGCTCCGGAAGTGAGCATTTCCAGCTGCTGCCACCGAAAACAGTTGATCGGAGGAGTGTGCCGGATCGCAGAAAATTGTACATTAATGACCTATCTTGAGGATAGCTCATGAATGTAAAAGTAGTGGACAACCCCTTTAATACCTCTATATTCTGTCGGATATCTTTGGGATTAAACATCATCTTAATTCAGGGCTGATTAGGATAAAATTTAAAATTACTGCAGCTCCTAATTTCCTTTCTGCTTACATCAAATGCCAAAGCAGACACTCAAAAGACAAAGACCTCTTAAAAAGAAAAAAAGAAAAAAAAAAGTAAGGTCCTGTGATTACAGCAGCCTCTGCACAGGAAAATATACTAAAATGTATCAATGATAGAGACAGGCTATTGGGATATGCTGCGTACATTGGGACCTATCAACATGTGTGATGTATATGCAAAGGAACACTACTGATTAAGATGGGAACTGAACCATAGCCCTTGATTATGCAAGTTGTATTAAGTTGAAAGTTAGAATATGGTAAACCAATTATCGGTGGTACAAAAGAAATGGAATATTATCAAACAATATACTAGTACAATATTATCAATTCAGAATATAGCATTTTGAGAAAGGCAGACACATAAATGTTATGTAATTGATATTCCAGTGTGTGTGTGTGTGTGTGTATGTGTTTGTTTGTGTGTGTATGTGTATATGTGTGTATGTGTGTATGTGTGTATGTGTGTATGTGTGTGTGTATGTGTGTATGTGTGTGTGTGTGTGTGTGTGTGTGTGCGCGTGCGTGCATGTGTGTGCATGTGTGTGCATGTGTGTGCATGTGTGTGCATGTGTGTGCATGTATTCTAGTGTGTGTGTGTGTGTGCGCGCGTGCGTGTGTGTGTGTGTGCGTGTGCATGTGTGTGTGTGCGCGTGTGTGTGTGTGTGTGTGTGTGTGTGTGTGTGTGTGTGTGTGTGTATGTGTTCTAGTGTGTGTGTGTGTGTGTGTGTGTGTGTGTGTGTGTGTGTGTGTGTGCATTTGTTCTAGTGTGTGTGTGCATGTGTTCTAGTGTGTGCGCACGCATGTGTTCTAGTGTGTGTGCGCACGCATGTGTTCTAGTGTGTGTGTGGTGTGTGTGTGTGCGCGCGCGCGCGCATGTGTTCTAGTGTGTGTGTGTGTGTGTGTGTGTGTGTGTGTGTGTGTGTGTGTGTGTGTGTGTGTGTGTGTGTGTGTGTGTGTGTTCGCGTGTGCACGTGTTCTAGTGTGTGCATCCATGTGCATGTGTTCTAGTGTGTGCGTGCGAGAGAGAGATCGAGAGATAGAGATATATATATATCTCTATCTCTCACACACACACAAATATATATATTCACTTTTTTTGTTCAACACTTACCGGATAAGTCCGAGCTCTCTATACGTTTCAGATCTGCATCCACCCAAAATAGTTTCCCCAACTTGTTGTCGACAACCAACGCAACGGGTCTGATCAGACCGGTGGTGAAGAGAACCTCTCGCTCCGTCCCATCTAAGGCAGCGCGCTCTATCTTTGGGGATCTTTCTTGCATGTTTGTAAAATACAGGTATCTAAAAGTACATAAATACACATCACTCAAAAAAAACAACATACATAGGTTTCACATTGAAAACGCCTCCGTGATTGACATTTCTATCCCTAAGTGTGTATATAGGAAGTGACCTGTCAGCCAAGGAGATCGGGGCGGGGAGATGTCCCCGGGGACCTGCCTCTTGGACTAGTCATCATAGTCACATGGTCCACAGTTGGCTTTAAACAAAATATTCTTTTCTCTGACATGCCGTAGCATTTGAGTGAACATCATAAGTGCTGAAATGACGGAGAACACTTATTTATGCTGCTCGGTTCCCTTTATTATCCAGCTCCATGCTGTGGTCCATAACTATTTGAAAAATTGACTTTCATGTGGTCATAAAATCAGCTCAGGTGAAGAGATAGGTGTGACAGGCTGTGATGAAAGCAAGCTCACTGACCGATTCACTGTTAACTCATTCTGCAGCCAGCTATGTAGAGCACTGCATTGAGGCTGTAGAAGCCAAACTATGCACTATTATAAGTAAACCCATTTTCTGATACTGAGCTTCAGTATATAGTTCCAGTTTTGTATGCCTTAAGTTGAACCCCCTGATATGTTTCGATGCTTCTATGGCTTCATCAGGGTCAGTCATACTACTGTATCTGCCTCTGAAGAAGCTGCAAAAGCAGTAAAACAGGAACACATTTAGTGTTACATTTTAAAATCTACCCAGTGAGCATGCTCATAGCAAGGCGTGACGAGACTGCTGCCTCCAGCAATAATATAGGCCATAAGTAGTGTCAAACGTTAACACTTGCTAGTAATCTCAAAATTATTGGCACAATTTACACTAATTGTACCCAAACTATTGCTGGAATCCAGAATACGTCCTTGCTATTCGTATGTCAAGCTCACGGTGTAAATCATACAAATGTAAAACACTAAATTTGCTCCCACCGTACGTTTCGCTGCTTTTGCAGCTTTGTTCGGGGAAGGCACAATAGTATGGCTGATCCTAAAATGAAGCCACAGAAGCAGTAAACCTTTTCAGTGAGATACCCATCCTATTTCATTGTGTAAATTGTAAAATGTAACACACTAAAAGTACCCCACCAACATGTTTCATTGCTTCTGTGGCTTCATCAGGGTCAGTCATACCATCGTCTCTCAACCCCTGATGAAGCTGCAAAAGCAGCGAAACATTGGGAGGGGAAAACTTGTGTGCGCTACATTTAGAAAAATCTACACTGTGAGCTTGGCATAATTCTAGACTCCAACAAGAATTCAGGCACAAGTGTTGCCAAATAGAGCCAGTAACCGCTCAATAGTTATCAGATGTCTCACCTCTAATACTACACAACCCCCAATATATAGAGAATACCATCATTGCATTAATAGGTATCAAATTAAACCTTACGCTTCAGTGGCCCGTTAGTGGGGGGCTGATATAATAATGGGGCGTATGCCCTTTTATTCTCTATTCTGTTGCATAATGAAAGCTTACGCAGCAGCTCATTGTACCCAGCTCCATTTTCCAAAGCTTCCCGAGGCCAGAATTTAGAAATACATTGATGAATTACCCCCACGAAGCCCAGCGATAGCCATGTAATGTTTGTCACTACTGCAGCTTGTCAACAAAGTCCGGGTGCGGCAGCGGAGAGGCAGCCCCACTATATCTATATATCCTGGTAAAACCCTTTAAAATATCGGTTGTCCCTGAAACATTCATGGGCAGCGACGTCCTATTTTGTGAACGAAAACATTTCCCAGTTTGGCAACACCAGTCCATTTTTTCCTCTTTTTAATTAGATGAAGAAAGCAATTTACTTTTCCTAATGTTTCAGAAATTATTCTTAAAAACGGATATTAAAATGTACAAAGTTTTCTGTGGTTTGCTAAGTTGTTTAGAAGAAAGCCAAATATTTTTTTTTCCTTCATCTGTTTGCTCTTCATGTTGAGTAGATGGTAATATTTTCTCCCCTTCCCAAAAAAAAAAAAAAAAAAAAAAAAGAAGATGCAGCCAACTCAAATGCCGGCCGAGCTCTCCTAACACATGTTTGACAAACCCATCTGCAGCTCCTCTCCAGCTGCGCTACACATGGTTCCCATTTTGCCCTCTTGTTTAACTGTCTTCGGGGATTTAACTGGCAGAACATATTTAGAGAAAATATGATGGCGAGTTCCTTACATCCCCATCCTGCAAGGCAGCGCAAACATGACCAAGGGGTGGGTGCCGCTACAGTTCCGCGGGTAGAGGTAGGGAAGGAGGGTGGGTTACATGACAGAGCGCCACGTGCTCACTGCTCAAGATCCTAATCTACAAGCTAAAGCTAAATATTAAAATAAAAACAAAAAAAAAACACAACTTACTACATATTTTGTAAAGACACTTGTTAATACAGATTAAACCCTTAAAAAAAACAAACCCCAAAACACAACAAAACAACACAACAACAACACAACAACAACACAACAACAACACAACAACAACACAACAACAACACAACAACAACACAACAACACCACAACAACAACACAACAACAACACAACAACAACAACAACACAACAACAACAACACAACAACAACACAACAACAACAACACCACCAAAACCCTTACCCTCGTTCTGCATTCAAAGCAATAGCCCTTGGCCGGTCATGTTCTCCCCGCAAAACTGTGCCAATATATTCTCCCGTAATCCTGTTGACGTTGATGCTGTTGGTGGCCTCGCATGTCCAGTACATGGTCCGGCTGTATACATCAATACTCAGGTCATGTGGCTGTTTCTCTAGGGTTTGGCTTTGGTTTGGAGTGGATACTAACACCAGCGGCTGTAAAGAGGAAAAGAAGAAGAGGAAAAGAAGAAGAGGGAAAAGAAAGAAAGAAAAAGAAAGAAAAAGAAAGAAAAAAAAGAAAAAAAAAAAAAGAAGAGGGAGGGAAGCACCGAAAAAAAGAGGGAAACACGAAAAAAAGAGGGAAACACGAAAAAAAGAGGGAAACACGAAAAAAAGAGGGAAACACGAAAAAAAGAGGGAAACACGAAAAAAAGAGGGAAACACGAAAAAAAGAGGGAAACACGGAAAAAAAGAGGGAAACACGGAAAAAAAGAGGGAAACACGGAAAAAAAGAGGGAAACACGAAAAAGGGAACCCAAAAAAGAGGGAAACAAAAAAAGGAAATAAAAGAAAAAAAAAGGGAGGAAAAAAAGAAATAGAAAAAAAAGAGAAGAGAAAAAGAGAAAAGGAAGGAAAGAAAGAAAAAGAAATGACTAAATAAACAGTATCAGAAAAATTCTCAGGAAAATGAGCCAATATTCCAGAGGTTTAAAGGCTCCTCTCAGACATTTTTCTTTACTTACGGTAAATGTATGTATTTTAGGCTAAGAGATAGATATATATATATAAAAATTAGGTTTCAATAATATTTTTGCAGCATAAAGAGTAAACTGAGAATTTGTCAGTGAGCTTGTCCTTGCTGACAGTTTGTAAGTCTCTTCACTGTCTTTTCTGAACTCCTCTGTGCGGTTTTACGACCACATCAAAGTTCCGCTCAAAGTCATGCAGCCCGTGGTCATCAAATCATTACAAACTCTCTGCCAGTAGCTCACTCACAAACTCTCCTTTAACTACTTCTGCAGCCAGCAATGTCCAAGGAATCAGCCAGTGAAATCATTTTGACAAAGTTTTAAACTCATGATTTTTCGGCGCTCCTCTCATCTCATTTATGACTACAAACCACATCAAAGTCAGAAAGAATTTTCACGTGCTAAAAGCTGGCACCGAGGAGCTCCGAAAAGTACAGATAAGAGAGTAATAAACAAACAGTCAAAATGTGTCCACTGACGGATTCTATGTCAACTCATTCTGCAATCAGAAATATACAGAGAAACAAAAAAAAAAAAGCCCATCAAAGTCAAACTGCAAAAATGTTAATAAAAAATCATTAGTACACCAAAATACTACAACTCACTACAAGTAAAAAAAAAAAAATGGAATGGAATCATGCTCGATGGACCTCTAGGGTTCCCACCAATTCAACCAACGAAAGGTTTGACTCCACTTATCGTCTTTATACCACCCACTGAAAATATTTTCTTATGCTACTTGTCTATTTTTCATCGCCTTTGATATGAACATAAGACGAGATCATTTGGCCTTCTATCCCAGAGACAAAAGTCCTTGACGTCAAATAACACTCGGCCATCAACGATCATACAATAGAAAGTGAAATTAAGCATGGGAGACTGTGTAATGGCCGGGGGTGGAGGAGTAATGGTTGCACTTAGCAGATTTTAATTTGCTTTATTGATGGCACCTGAAGCTCAGCTGCATTGACTGTCAGGGCTCAGTGGTGGTCTAAAACACACAAGCCGGTCACACAAATTAGATGGCAGTCGGGCGAATGATGCTTCAGTCAATTGTGCAGCCAAAAGCCACCATGGCCGTCTCTCCCATACACAAGAGTGCTGCTGTGTTCTC
Organism: Anomaloglossus baeobatrachus; assembly: GCF_048569485.1. Taxonomy (NCBI): domain Eukaryota; kingdom Metazoa; phylum Chordata; class Amphibia; order Anura; family Aromobatidae; genus Anomaloglossus; species Anomaloglossus baeobatrachus. The sequence continues at coordinate 41,652,481 of NC_134362.1, forward strand.
TATGATCATGTCGCCAACCGTCCTCACTGCTGGAGGCATATATCCAGGAGGCCAATGCCATCAGTAGTCTAAAATTGGACATACCCGATGGACATCTCCCAAGATGAACAGTTGGCCAGCGCTTCAGTGTTGGCCAAACCAGACGATATCGGCGAGTTTGGACAACACTCATCTTACGTGCATGGGGGCTGGAAGTTGCCTTAGATGCTCGGTCTACTACGCTCTCTTGGCTTACCAATGGTCAGCCAAACCATTCAATATTGGCAGGTTTGAACAACATTAGCTCTACGTGCATGGGGTCGCAAGTCGCCTTAGATTCTTGGTCTCCTATGCTCACCCATGGTCAGCCAAACCAGTCAATATTGGCGGGTTTGGACAACATTAACTGTACGTGCATGGGGGTCGCAAGTTACCTTAGATGCTCGGTCTACTCTGCTCTCTTTGCTCACCCATGTTCAGCCAAACCATTCGATATTGGCAGGTTTGGACAACACTAACCTTACGTGCATGGGGACCAGAAGTCACCTTAGATGCTCGGTCAACTAAGCTCGCTTTGGTCACTTATGGTCAACCAAATTATTCGACATTAGCGGGTTTGAACAACATTAACCTTACGTTCATGGGTGGGGGGGGGGGTCGCAAGTCGCCTTAGATTCTCAGTCTACTGCACTCTCTTTGCTCATCCATGGCAAGCCAAATTATTCGATATTTGTGGGTTTAGACAACATTAACCTTATGTGCATGGCGCCCTGAAGTCTCCTTAGATGCTCAGTCTACTATGCTCTCTTGGCTCATCCATGGTAAGCCAAGTCATTTGATATTGGCAGGTTTGGACAACATTAATCTTACATGCTTGAAGGCCAGAAGTGGTCTTAGATACTCTGTCTACTACGCTCTCTTTGACCCATAATCAGGCTAAACATACAAGACAATTTTCCATCCTTGCTTCTGCCCTCACAATGCCAGGAACTGAAACACCCTGCAAATAATTTTCTTAAAGGATTTTTCCAAAAAAATCTCAAGTTAAAATTGGAGAGGGAATAACTTGATGATCTCTATGGAGTCCAAGTGATCCAATGGGACCCCCAGCTGCCTCTGCTCCAGTCATGGTTAAATAGGACTTCTGGAAAACGCCCAGCTCTATACTTCTCTTTTTCAAGAGGTTCCATTGACCACGGATGAAACGAGGTGGAACATGCACACCTCTGCTCCGTTCGAGACAGGGCAATCCAAAGCCCCGTTCTCTGAGGTCGGAAAAGGGATAACTTGTGATTTTGGGAAAAGCTTATAAACACAGGGATTCTTCCATTTAGTCCGTGCCTGCAGATCATGCCTTTACCTAAACGGTAAAGTAATATATGCAATGTCAAAAAGTGTAGGTTCGGCGCTATAAGTAGGGTTTCGTAACCGGATGGGGCATGTACAACTGTAAGGCTACATGCTTTATCCATTTAAGCAGCTGAATCATTTTAGGTAAAAAAAACAACAAAAAAGATCACATCAGGTTGCTGACATATGCAATGTAAATGTTCTCCTCTCTTCAGCCCCATCCTAAGAGATCCATCTGTTCTTTGGCTTACACCCATAAAAGCTGGCATCCTTTCAACCCAGATTCATTTCAATAGCAATTCTCTTCGAATGATGGCATGTTTGTTTTTAGAGCGTGCGAAATACCAAGCATGCAAAACTAATAACTTTGAGACTGGCCAAAATACCTTCACATGGAAAGAGACTTTGATTTCTGTCCACCGAGACTATACCTTTGAAAGAACACAGCCTTTAAGGTGCCGTGCCGGAAAACAGTAAAAAATGAAAGCATGGCTGCTGTTAAGGGAGCACTCCGCATGATGTCCATATAAAACAGTCAGCTCCAGCAATGACAATACTAGGGCTGACGAGCGAGTAACACGCTTCTCCCGAGAGTCAGGCATCCCTGATGGATGACGCTGACGCTGGAATGCAGCTGTCAATCACCGCCGTCTTGCTCGAGAACATCTGTGCAGTTTACGCAATCCCAACCAAGTACGAGGTAACATACCAAGTAACTTTCCAGAAAGAAGAAGTTTGTATTACACTAGAAAATATCTTTTACAGTACAAGAAAGAAAATGCAGAAAAACAAAGGAGAGAAGATGCAGAAGTCTTACCCCTGCGCCGTCATCCTTAGCCCTTACCCCCTGCGCCGTCATCCTTAGCCCTTACCCCCTGCGCCGTCATCCTTAGCCCTTACCCCCTGCGCCGTCATCCTTAGCCCTTACCCCCTGCGCTGTCATCCTTAGCCCTTACCCCCTGCGCCGTCATCCTTAGCCCTTACCCCCTGCGCCGTCATCCTTAGCCCTTACCCCCTGCGCCGTCATCCTTAGCCCTTACCCCCTGCGCCGTCATCCTTAGCCCTTACCCCCTGCGCCGTCATCCTTAGCCCTTACCCCCTGCGCCGTCATCCTTAGCCCTTACCCCCTGCGCCGTCATCCTTAGCCCTTACCCCCTGCGCCGTCATCCTTAGCCCTTACCCCTGCGCCGTCCTCCTTAGCCCTTACCCCTGCGCCGTCATCCTTAGCCCTTACAAGAAAGAAAATGTAGAAAAACAAAAAGGAAAGAAGATGCAGAAGTCTTACCTGTGTGCCATCATCCTTAGCCCTTTTAATGATATTCTGCCGCCCATCCACCCAGTAGATGAGTTTGTCCAGGGGGTCATAAGCAATGGCTTTAACGTTCCGGAGACCGTGGATCGGAAGGATGATGTCAGGACTCTGCTGTTCATCTACCAACATCCGATTGATCGATGTTTTTTGGCTAAACAGAAGAAAGCTGGAAGGCACTGTAATATAAAACATAGGATGCCACTTAGTATTAAAGGGGTACTCCTGATATTAAAATTGTTTTATATACTGAGAATAAGAGTAAGCAAGTTTGCAATTGTCTTGGTTTTTCTATCTACTTTCATTCTCCAGCTGTTAGAACCTTTATCTTACATAGTGCACAGCCTGTTTCCAAGGAACTCTGCCACCAGACCCTAATTGAGAGCGCACAGTAATAACATTCCAGGAGGCAAGTTAACTCCTAACATCCCAGCCACCTCATTCCAGCACCTTTATTTCTTTACAGCAGTTAGCTGCTCACCTCATTCCCAGATCCTGACAAGATGCGATTACAAATCTTGCAAAATCAACAAATATCGGCAGGTTCCAGAACAGTTCTCCCAAGAATGGTTTCCACTTTCTCAAGCAGTATGCTTGTGCCACAGCCCAGTTATGTCTATATGTAAATACTGTGATCGGAGTGTACGCTCCAGACCAAACCACCGATAATGTGCTACAGTAGTACTATAAAAATCAGCACATATGTTAATGCTTGTGAGCAAAATACACACCTTCTATGCCTTTTGAACTCCAAATTAATAAAGATTTGTTTTATGAGCGCTTGGGCAATCAATACAGCACACGCGCTTAGTATGGTGTACTCAAAGAATTCTCCATTATTAGTACATGTGACCAGTTTATATAGGGCCACAGACAAAGTATAAGTCCCCTTTGATCTATGAACCTATAAGAGCAGCAGGGGCGTGAATGGAAATGTGAACCTTCCCCGCCCATCAGTTATAGCTGAATCCTATGATCAATAGCTATAAGACAAGATGGATAATATAAAGACAAAATGATTCTGTTCTATCACATGCTAAAAGCTCTACTAGTGATGAGAACTGTCACGCAATAACCACTGCTCGTCCCACCACGGAAACCATGAAGTAAGGAGACTGCAGAACTTTAAGCTTCTTAAGAGACAACTTGAGAAAGAGGACATGGCATATAGAAAATAAAAAGCTAAAACACCTTGGAATAAGAATTATGACCAAGATGGAATCAAGGGCATTATTATAGGAAATAATTCCCAAATCAAAGGTTACCCAATTTACCTGCAACCACATTTTTGCCAAATCTAAAAGCAGCATAACGTAGGGGCAGAGATCCGGATTCCATCATCACTTACTGAGCTACTTAGTGTCGTTCTTATAAAACGAGTGTTTTTAAATCAGCATCAGATTATCATTTAGGGACTAGTAAACCTGCTGCCAGGTAGTCCAACCACGCCCCCACCATTGATTGGCAGCTTTCTGCCTTTGCACAGTGTACACATAAAAGCTACCAATCATTGGTGTGGGTGTGGTTATATAGAGCTCAGCATTTAGATAACTGCGCAGATAAAACAGTTCTTAATCAAAACTGCAGAAAAAAAAAAAAGAACATTAAGTGATACATAGTTGGAATCAGGGTCTCTGGCTCTATATTATTCTGCTCTCAAATGGGATAGCAAAAACCTGGTGACAGATTCGGATTAAACAGGCTAGCAAAAAAATAATAATGATAAAGTTATTTAGAGCAGTCTGTAAATAAAAGTAATGAACTCTACTGGTGCGTACAGCTGCAGTTCTTGTTGTTGGTGTCCAGGGTGTAATGAGAGGAGCAGCTGCATCTGTATCCATTTGGCACCGCCAGGCAGAGCTGACTGCAGTGTCCATTGTTCTGCACACACTCGTTGGAGCCGTCTTGCCGGGAGGAGTGAAATACCAGAATGTCCATAACAAAGTCCAAGCGACCTTGGATCAAAGTACGATTCTTGCCATTGGATTTGTCTGCCCTTTCAATGCTGTGCAGGTTCCAGTCTGTCCAGTAGATGTAGTCACTGTACTGGGTAAGACCAAAGGGATGAGGAAGATCATCAGCAATGATCTCTCGGTCTTCACCTGAGGAGCATAAAGGGGAAAAGGTTCAGAAACATTAGTGAGGAGCGGGCACTACCATGCGCTCACATCCAGCCTATATTACTGGGAGAGACACACAGACCTCACATCCAGCCTATATTACTGGGAGAGACATACAGAGCTCACATCCAGCCTATATTACTGAGAGGGACACTCCCACAAAAGAAAACTCTTGGCTCAGGCTACAAAAAGGACTGAAGATTGCAGATTGAAACTTAGTGTTTCCCCATGTGATAAAAAAAGTGTCCATAACCTATAATGTGTGTGAACCTTTTGGAGTGTAAGACTATATTACGGACGGTGGAGAATTTAACTGCTGAAGAGCCGAATTCTCCATACATTTTAGATCCCAGCCATTTGCAAGGAATGACCATAAAACGCATGAAGTCATAATATTCTCAGACAGGCGCTGAAAGCAAGAATTAATACACTGCCATGAGACAACAGCTGGTTTTCTGCTTTAAATTGTGCCTTACATCATTACTTTATATTTAGGTTGGAGAGCCTTGTCTTATTTCTTTCCTACCGTTACAGACAGAAAATAAATAAATCTTGTGAAACCCTGTATATAAAGGACGATGCCATCAGTCTCAGAGCATTAGCAAGTCGAGACAGAAAATTTCAACAAATAGTCCATGACCTGCTCTGTTCAGCAACAATGGCGGAACGTCCCTAAAGACGGAACGTACACAAGCTCAAAAGATGAAACGTACACAAGCTCTAAAGACGAAACGTACACAAGCTCTAAAGACGAAACGTACACAAGCTCTAAAAACGAAACGTACACAAGCTCTAAAAACGAAACGTACACAAGCTCTAAAAACGAAACGTACACAAGCACTAAAGACCGAACGTACACAAGCACTAAAGACGGAACCGTACACAAGCACTAAAGACGGAACCGTACACAAGCACTAAAGACGGAACCGTACACAAGCACTAAAGACGGAACCGTACACAAGCACTAAAGACGAAACGTACACAAGCACTAAAGACGGAATGTACACAAGCACTAAAGACGGAATGTACACAAGCACTCGGATATATTAATACGCAAGTGAGAAGTTCTGCAGAACTAAAGCCATCAGCGTCCCCACATTTACCCAGCATGTTGGACGACTGGATCATGTTAGTGTCCAGGTCTGTCCAATAAAGTCTTTGGTCCGCGTAGTCAATGGTCAGATCGTTGGCGCGGCCCAGTTTATCAACCAAAGTGATAATGTTGGTCCCGTCCATGTAGGCGCGGACGATCCTGGGTTTTCCTCCCCATTCTGTCCAGTACATGTAACTGTAACGATAAAGAAGGGAAGAGTTTAGCAAAAACAGACTTGTTACTATATAACATGTTTTGGCCTCCTGCATACAGGGGGGTGAAATAAGTATTGAAAACAAAATAAGTATTGAACGCATCAATTTTTTAAAGTAAATCTATTTTTAAAGGTGCTATTGACATGAGTTTCTCACCAGATGTCGGTAACAACCCATCCAATCCATACAGGCAAAGAAATCAAACCATAGATGTCCATTCATTATGTTATGTGCAATAACGAGAAATGACACCGGGAAAAAGTATTGAACACATGAAGAAAGGTGCAAAATGCTTTCCATGTTTTTTTGCACCTCTCTTTCTACATATGTTCAATACTTTTTCCCTGTGACAATTCTCATTATTGCATAAAATTAATGGACATCTATGGTATGATTTCTTTGCCTATGCGGATTGGATGGGTTATTATGGACATCTGGTGAGAAATTCATATCAATGCATGGTAGTGCCCACTCATCACTAGTTACAAGTACTGAGCACCCGAGCATGGTAGTGCCCGCTCATCACTAGTTACAAGTACTGAGCACCCGAGCATGGTAGTGCCCTCTCATCACTAGTTACGAGTACCAAGCACCCGAGCATGGTAGTGCCCACTCATCACTAGTTACAAGTACTGAGCACCAGAGCATGGTAGTGCTCACTCATCACTAGTTACGAGTACCAAGCACCCGAGCATGGTAGTGCTCGCTCATCACTAGTTACCAGTACTGAGCCCCCGAGCATGGTAGTGCCCGCTCATCACTAGTTACAAGTACTGAGCACCCGAGCATGGTAGTGCCCGCTCATCACTAGTTACCAGTACTGAGCACCCGAGCATGGTAGTGCCCGCTCATCACTAGTTACAAGTACTGAGCACCCGAGCATGGTAGTGCCCGCTCATCACTAGTTACGAGTACTGAGCACCCGAGCATGGTAGTGCCCGTTCATCACTAGTTACTAGTACAGAGCACCCGAGCATGGTAGTGTCCGCTCATCACTAGTTACAGTTACTGAGCACCCGAGCATGGGATAACAGGACGTATTATAAACTTTGTGTAGCTTACCCCTGTGCTGGATCCAATGCAAGAGATCTTGGGTTGTCGAGATCTTTCCAAACCAAAACCTGTCTAAACTGTCCATCAAGACGAGCGACTTCTATCCGGTTGGTACCAGTATCGGCCCAATAAAGGTTCTTTCCCATCCAGTCAACTGCCATTCCCTCCGGGTAATCAAGGCCAAACTCAATGACATGTTCTACAGAACTCCCATTCATAAAAGCTCTGCTTATGGTCTACAGAAACAGAAAACAGAGACTTCCATTATACTCGGGTACTCGCGTCGCGCTCATCCAAGCGTCCAACTGGTTTAACGAGCACTCGAGCAAGAAACCCAACAATGACCATTCTAAAAATCAATATCAAAAGGTTAATTTCCCAAATACTTAAAATATGTAAGTGTAGACTACTAATACCGAGGCCTCACAGAAAATCGCGGCACTGTACCTTTAGTGTGACATCCGTCCAGTAGATCCTATTATCGGACACATCGAAATCCAAAGCTGATGCCTCCTTAACGCCCGTTAGTGGAATTGCAACGTTATTATTGTTGGTTTCTAAAGAAATCCTGTGAATGGCTGCCCGGCTTGTGAAAACCAAGAAAGCCTCGGGGATGATGCAGGTTTTCATGTCACTCAGCAGTTCTAGTCCCAATGGGCAGGAACATCGGATGGCGCGAGGAGTGAAGAAACACAGGTGACTGCAGCCTCCATTATGATCTGCACAAGGGTTGGTGCCTGGAATAAAAACAGCATTAAATCGCTATCAACACGGGCGGAACAATCGTGGTTGCAGAGATTGTGACCGGGCCCAGGGAAACAGGTGGCCCGCTGACTCCAGCCCCTGCGACTGAACGAGTGAAGTACGACTGAAGCTGTTGAGTCCCTGCACTAAGATACATGCTGCCAGGCAAACAGAAGCTGTAAGCTTTCATCTCTGTCCTCGTGACTGAGACGGCGCATGACAATGACGTCATGTGTTGCAACAGCACACACACCAATGAAGGCTGCCAGCCATTGCGGGCCGGCTATAGGACAGGACGCTGCTTGACGTGGGAGCCAGGGAGGTGGAGAGTACAGTATATACCAGGATGTGGACAGTATATACCAGGAAGGGTCTAGGAGAGGAACATATATACCAGGGGGGCCAAGGAGAGAAACAAATATACCAGGAGGGAGACAGTATACACCAAAGGGGGGGTGCAGTACAAACCAGGACGTGCCCAGTAGAGGAATAAATATCAGGAGGGGGACAGTATATACTATGAGGGGCCCAGGAAGGGAACATATATACCAGGGGGGCCAAGGAGAGAAACAAATATACCAGGAGGGAGACAGTATATACTAAGGGGGGGGGGCGGGGGGGGGGGGGGGCAGTACAAACCAGGACGTGCCCAGTAGAGTAATACATATCAGGAGGGGGACAGTATATACTATGAGGGGCCTAGGAAGGGAACATATATACCAGGGGGGCCAAGGAGAGAAACAAATATACCAGGACGGGGCACAGGAGAGGAATATATATACCAGGAGGTGCCCAGGAGAATATATATCAAGAGAAGGACAGTATATACCATGAGGGGCCCAGGAGAGGAACATATATACCAGGGGGGGCCAAGGAGAGAAACAAATATACCAGGACGGGGCACAGGAGAGGAATATATATACCAGGAGGTGCCCAGGAGAATATATATCAAGAGAAGGACAGTATATACCATGAGGGGCCCAGGAGAGGAACATATATACCAGGGGGGCCAAGGAGAGAAACAAATATACCAGGAGGGAGACAGTATATACCGGGGGAGCCCAGTAGAGGAATAATATATATATATATATATATATATATATATATATATATATATATATATATATATATATATATATATATATATATATATATATATATATATATATATATATATATATATATATATATATATATATATCAGGAGGGAGACAGAAAAGGAACATATATATACACCAGGTGGGCCAAGAAACAAATATACCAGGAGGGGGCCCAGGAGAGGAATATATATACCAGGAGGTGCCCATAAGGATATATATCAGGAGGGGGACAGTATATACCATTATGGGCCCAGGAGAGGACCATATATACCAGGAGGGGGGCATAAATACCAGAATGGGGGACATTATTACATAATGGGGAGTAGGGCCACTTGCATGTCTTTGTATGATTTAAAATGCTAAAATGTATATGGAAATAAACGTACATGGGACAATATTGGGGGGGGTGGAGGGTGGCACAGGTCCAAATTCTGCACTGGGGTCAATCGAACCCTAGTTGCGGCACTGGCTGTCCAGTTCTACAAATTCTGGCGTAATTTCGCCAGTACGTCCTCCTAAACTGCTACTGAGGCTATTGTGCATACATAATACAGAATCGATGGTTTACAATACGAGATGTCACAGCTCACCTCCTCCCCCTTAGCTCATTGGATGTTTCAATACAAAAAGATAAGGTTTAGTCCTATTCATTGCTGCTAATGTATATGCATATATATTTCCTGATGTCTAGTGTCCGGTCTGAAAACAACAATTTTTTTTTTATTCTTGGGAACTACAAAACTGTTGTAAAAAAGTAATAACTCCTGCACTGAATCTTAAAGATAAAATGTAGCTAAAAATGATAAAACAAAGTCAACCCACTAAGACAGGGTTTACCAGCAGATTGTGCTAAGTGTACGTGTACATTGATGTTTACTTGTAAAAAAAAAAACAAAAAAAAAAACCATCAGCATTGAGAATTCTTCCATCTGTAGCCGGGTCCATTTCATGCATTGCCCGTATCAACCTATATTGCATCGGAAATCCTTCAGCAGATTACAGGTACTTACAGCAGCCTCTGCATCACCCATGAAACAGCAGATATAGGCTTTCCTAAAATGTGTTAATACCATGTTTGTGCCTGAAAATAAGCCCTAGTAGGATTTTGCGCCTTTTCAGAGTTGGGCTTAAATATAAGCCCTACCCAGAAAATAAGCCCTAGTTGCGGTTCAATAAAGAAGTGGAGGAACCCACAGGAGGGCCTGCGGAGGAACCCACAGGAGGGCCTGCGGAGGAACCCACAGGAGGGCCTGCGGAGGAACCCACAGGAGGGCCTGCGGAGGAACCCACAGGAGGGCCTGCGGAGGAACCCACAGGAGGGCCTGCGGAGGAACCCACAGGAGGGCCTGCGGAGGAACCCACAGGAGGGCCTGCGGAGGAACCCACAGGAGGGCCTGCGGAGGAACCCACAGGAGGGCCTGCGGAGGAACCCACAGGAGGGCCTGCGGAGGAACCCACAGGAGGGCCTGCGGAGGAACCCACAGGAGGGCCTGCGGAGGAACCCACAGGAGGGCCTGCGGAGGAACCCACAGGAGGGCCTGCGGAGGAACCCACAGGAGGGCCTGCGGAGGAACCCACAGGAGGGCCTGCGGAGGAACCCACAGGAGGGCCTGCGGAGGAACCCACAGGAGGGCCTGCGGAGGAACCCACAGGAGGGCCTGCGGAGGAACCCACAGGAGGGCCTGCGGAGGAACCCACAGGAGGGCCTGCGGAGGAACCCACAGGAGGGCCTGCGGAGGAACCCACAGGAGGGCCTGCGGAGGAACCCACAGGAGGGCCTGCGGAGGAACCCACAGGAGGGCCTGCGGAGGAACCCACAGGAGGGCCTGCGGAGGAACCCACAGGAGGGCCTGCGGAGGAACCCACAGGAGGGCCTTCCTCCGCAGACATTGATATGTTCCACTGCGCCCCAGGTCACCCTGCTGACCAGAAGCAGTATTACCAGATTTTTGTGTGTTTATGTAGGTGTGAGTGCAGTCGGAAGCTGGGGAACACTGTGGGGCCCAATAGCAGGAAGCGCCGCTCTTGATCGCAGGAGGACCTGAGAGTGACGCAGACGTCTGGGGTCTGGTAAGTAACATTCTCCTGGGCAGTGTCTGCATTTTTTTTGCGGGGGGAGGTAAACTTATACTCATCTCATATTTCCCCAAAAATAAGCCCTTGCGCATTTTTTGGGGCAAAAAATAACATAAGACAATATAAATGTATGCCTGCCTTATAATCCCATGAGTCCTACTTGCAGAGGGGCAAATCTAATAACGAGAACACATGGTGTAAGGTAATGGCAGACGATAGGACTTATCAATGGATTCCGACGCATAAACCAATACCTAGAACTTACCAAAAGTATTGGTTACACTCGCTGCTTTGAGTCCCATGAGATCCGGCAGCTGATCGATTAGAATTTCTCGACTCGCCCTCACTTTGTGAACTCTTTCGATGCTTCTACGTTGCCAGTCCGTCCAATAGATGTAATCTCCAAGCAGGGTAAAACCAAAAATATGCGGCAGTTTGTCTTCTATGAGGGTTTTTCGCATAGTTCCATCCACATTGATTACCTAATAAAAAAAAATAAAAAATAGAAAAATAAAACAAAAAACATAAAAAAATAAAATTGAAATATAAATAAAAATATAATCAAATATAATAATCAAATACTAATAATATTAATTATTATTAAATGAAAATAATGAAAAAGTTAATTAAAAAAATAAACTAAAATATAAAAATAATTTAATATAATATAAATTAAAATATAAATAGTAATAATAATAAATAAATAATTGAAATATGAACATAAAAAACACTTAGAAAAGTCTTAATATACATGTGATATGGAAAGGATTAATACATAATCTGTGATTTGTAGAAAAATCACCTTCATTCTGAAATTAAATTTGATTATTCAGAAAATACAATATTTACCTTTCTAGTAATAAACCCCCCCCCACAAACTCTACAATAAATTTAAAATCTAGGTGGAGGGGTACAAAGTACACCCCCAATAGTGACCCAAAAACTTCAACATCCTCCTTTTAAAAACAGATTTCGGCAAGATGAAATTGAAAGAGTAACGGTGTTGCTTTCATTTTTATTCTGTAAATCAATCATGCACATGACAAGAAGCAACTTCATAATATATCATCAGACAAATCGGTTTCTTTCTCCTCCTAGATTGGTCTTTCACTTAATTCATGGGTAAAATCGTTGTTCAGCCAAGACAGAATTTCTCATAACTGGAAATAAGATAAGATAGTTGGTGCTTTTAAAACTCTATGGAGAAGGGAGGAGCTAGAGGCAGAGGGAGGAGCTACAGGCAGGACCTAGAGGCAGGAGCTAGAGGCAGAGGCAGGAGCTAGAGGCAGAGGCAGGAGCTAGAGGCAGGAGTTAGAGGCAAAGGGAGGAGCTAGAGGCAGGAGCTAGAGGGAGGAGCTACAGGCAGGACCTAGAGGCAGAGGCAGGAGCTAGAGGCAGGAGCTAGAGGCAGGAGCTAGAGGCAGGAGCTAGAGGCAGGAGCTAGAGGCAGGAGCTAGAGGCAGGAGCTAGAGGCAGGAGCTAGAGGCAGGAGCTAGAGGCAGGAGCTACAGGCAGGAGCTAGAGGCAGGAGCTAGAGGCAGGAGCTACAGGCAGGAGCTACAGGCAGGAGCTAGAGGCAGGAGCTACAGGCAGGAGCTACAGGCAGGAGCTAGAGGCAGGAGCTAGAGGCAGGAGCTAGAGGCAAAGGGAAAAGGCAAAGGGAGGAGCTACAGACAGGAGCTAGAGGCAGAGGGCAGGAGCTAGAGGCAGAGGGCAGGAGCTAGAAGCAGGAGCTAGAGGCAGATGGCAGGAGCTAGAGGCAGGAGCTAGAGGCAAAGGGAGGAGGCAAAGGGAGGAGCTACAGGCAGGAGCTAGAGGAAGAGGGCAGGATCTAGAGGCAGAGGGCAGGAGCTAGAGGCAGAGGGCAGGAGCTAGAGGCAGGATCTAGAGGCAGAGGTAGGAGCTAGAGTGAGGAGAGCTAGAGTTGTAAGTAGAACTTTGAGCACCAACTGTCATCTCTCTCAGTAATGGGGGGGGGGGGGGGGGAATCACAGGAGACACATTTTACCTGCTAATTTAGGATTTTAAGAATGAGAAGACAGAAGCACATTTCTCTGGTAAGATCCATTAGAATGTGTCTGCCAGCTCAGTGGATGGTGCATTGGAAGGGCGAGCGCGAAGGAATGTTGTGGAGCCTTTCTTTGGCCATTTTAACTGGAAATCACATTGAACATACAATGCCAAAGACTCTGCTGATCCCCAACACAGGAAATTATTGATATTGGGATGTGTACACTGAAGAAATTGGGGAAAGGGGTGTAGGGATAGAACCAAAAAAATGGTATCAAGACGTGGCACTTGATAGCACATGTGGCCAGAGGTTGGACAACTGGACTCTGCTCAACCTCCTTTTCTGTCTGTTTTTTTAACACAATAGCGTAGTTGACTATTATGTCTAGTAAAAAAACAGAGAGCAATAGAGAAGGGTGTTCAATTGCCGCGCCAACAGATCACTCATTCAGATGATGAAGACCAATGTCACTTTATTTTCATACAGGTCTACGCGTTTCTGGAGCACCTGCTCCCTTCCTCAGGACCATCAGGTTAAAAATAACATCAAATCCTGATGGTCCTGAGGAAGGGAGCAGGTGCTCCAGAAACGCGTAGACCTGTATGAAAATAAAGTGACATTGGTCTTCATCATCTGAATGAGTGATCTGTTGGCGCGGCAATTGAACACCCTTCTCTATTGCTCTCTGATGTCTGCCACTGGGTGGCTGCAGCCGTGGATCTTGTTTTACATGCACTTATAGTAGTTGTGACTGTCACAACTACATCAGGTGAGTGAGTTTACTCCCCCTTCCCCACCCCACATATATCGGGGTAAGACCCTATTTGCGCTTTTTTGTCCACAGCCTCCTTCTAGTAAAAAAACAAGACTGCTGCTGCCGGACTGGACTCAAGTTGACACATTAGGGGGCGCATCACAACATCACAACAGCCTTCTGATATAAAGATATGGCCCCACCACCATCATCCCCCCCCCCCCCCAACAGAGTGCCCCATGCCGAGCGCTCCCGAGTGTCCTACTGAACCACATGCAGTAATTGTCTATAGCTCTGTTCATATGTTGCATTTTTGCAACTTTTTTTCCATTGGTTTTATGCAAATAAAAAGCTGCTTTTTATGTGGCGCCCCTGAATACATCAGGATGCTACAGGGAGCTGCATCCTTACCCAGGGTGCAGGGCCTATCCCCCACTGTTCCAGGTACCCAGGAAACCAGTGTCACTCCCATCTGCACCACAAATCCCAATCACCTCACATCAGTCACTGCCAGACACACCAGAGGGGTTGGACTAGCTGGAAAATGGGCCAGCCACTTGGGAACTGGGCAGACTGAAAGGGGAGAGTGAAGAAGTAGGCTTCAGAGAGTGAGGAGCTGAGAGAGTTCGCTCCTGGGGAGCTAAGAAAAACTGATTGGGTCGCAAGCAGTGATCCGGGTCTAGAGGAGTCAGGTACCAGTTGCAGGGACGTTGGACAGGGGTGTGACGGACGTAGTCTTGGAGGGACTGTCAGCACCAAAAGGGACCAACAGAACTCACCGGTACCGAGCACGACAGGGTACAGGACCCTAGGTCAGGAGCAGATTCAACGTCCTGACAATTCACCTGAAAGAGAGGAGGATCTTCAAGGACTTACCTAAACGCTCAGAGACTGAGGGCATCAGCACAACGAGGGGGACAGGGTTTTTCTAGACAAAGCAACGCACTGAGGTCCCAAGTGCCAGCCCTTAAGAGCACAGCTACACTACACATAGTGAGCAGGGCCCCAAACAGCTTCAAGCCACGGGGACAACAAATTGTGCACAGAGGCAGGCTCCGAATCACTAAGTGACACCGGTGGGACCGGGTACTGGGACGGGCCCTCGGCAGCGGCAGCTGTACTCAGAGACTTCGGTTTACCTACAGTGTGTCTCTCCTTTCTAAACCTCATCCAGCACCACGACTACCCGCAGTGAGTACCCTGATCCCCGCACCCTGGCCTCCCAAAGCACCAACACCCCGGAGTCTGGGGCCTTCCCTACCTGCGGAGGGACTGACACCTTGCTGCGTCACACCATCTACCCCGGTCCACCCTTCAGCAGTGGCGGTACTCCCGTTACCGCAACCCGCAGGTGGCGTCACAAACTTCTCCCCTGTAAATAAGCCCTTTTACGGATCAGGCTGTCCGCCAACCCGGATCCAGACCCCTCGAGCCACCACGATCCCGGATCCGAGCAGCCCAATTAACACCGGGACGGCACATTACAGGAGCGGCAAAACCTAGGAGATTTCAGAAACCTCATGCACTGAAATGGAAAACTGCAGCATGTCAATTCTTTCAGTGTTTTCACTGCTCTTTTCACCATTGAAAGCAATGGGAGTAAAAAAAAAAAAAAAAAAAAAAAAAAAAAACAGCTGAGTTTTTGCTTTTTTACTATTGAATAAAACTACAGTATTTAAAAACATGTTCTGTACACAAATGACAGCAAAAATAAAAAAAAAATGCAGCAAAAAAGCTTTTTTACTGGCAATAGATCCGGTTTTGCTGCAGAAAAAAAAAAAAAGCAAAAAACGGAAGCAGCAAGAAAGATAAATAGATGAGTAGATATAGAGATGGAGAGCTAGAGGGATGAATGAATGAATGAATGAATGAATGCATAGAGGGATAGATAATGTCCCACCCCCCTGCATATTCTAAGCTGGCACCCTTTAGTGACTTTCATGTGGCATTAAAGGGTGCTTAGCCTTGTATTTAGTCAAAAAATAAATTAAAAAAAAAAAATGACGTTGGGTTCCCCCTATCTTTTGTAGCCAGCTAGAGTAAAGCAGACGGCTGCAGCCTGTAGACCACAGCTGGCAGCTTCACCTTGGCTGGTAATGTAAAACAGAGGGCACCCCACGCTGTTATTTTAGATTAAATAAATAATTTAAAAACAAAAAACACTGGGTCCCCCCCAAATTGGATCACCAGCCAAAATAAAGCGGACAGCTGGGGTCTGGTATTCTCAGACTAGGGAGGTCCATTGTTATTGGACACTTCCCAGCCTAAAAATAGCAGGCCACAGCCGCCCCAGAAGTGGCGCATCCATTAGATGTGCCAATCCTGGTGCTTCATCCCAACTCATCCCACTGCCCTGGTGCGGTGGCAAACGGGTTAATATACGGGGGGTTGATGCCAGATGTGTAATGTCACCTGGCATCAAGCCCTGGGGTTAGTGATGTCACGCGTCTATCAGATACCTGCCATCACGAACCCAGTCAGTAATGTAACACAAAAAAAAGTTTTATTTGAAAAACACGCCCCAAAACATTCCCTCTTTCACCAATTTATTTAAAAGACTCAAATCCAGGTCCGGCGCAATCCAATAAGGGGGTCACATGATGATCCATACCATAGTCACTGTCCCAGTCAATGAAGAAAAGAATGTTCCCCATTGGCTGGGAGAGTAATGCAGTGACCTGAGCTAACATCAACGGGTCAGCCCAGGTCACTGCAGGGGATGATGAGCGCTGCTGTCAGGAGGTTAGATGACATCATTCATTACCTGCTGTGACGATCTGCCTTACATTGTCCGCCGCGTTCTCAGTAGTATCGCGAGAGCCCGTGATGTCACCACTAGTGACAGTCTCGGGCCGCCCGCGAGACGTGATGTGAGAACGCAGTGGGCATAGAAGGCAGTGACAGCGCTGACGTCAGGAGAGCAGGAGATCGTCACAGCAGGCAATGACCTCATCTAACCTCCTGACAGTAGCGCTAGTCATCTCTGCGGCTGCCCGCACTACTGTGTGAGAAGCTGCTGATACTGCAGTGCGGGCAGACACTGACACACTGCTCTACGAGTAGCCGCGGGGCTGGCGGGGAGCGGGACACCGACTACACGGGCACACGACGGAGGTCACACGGAAGTGCTTCCGTGCGGCTTCCAGGGATTTTGCGGGCCCATTGACTACTATTGAGTCACGGTCCATTATTACGGAACAGAATAGGACATGTTCCATAATAACGGAACGGACATACAGCATCCGATGTGTTTTTTTGTAGGATCGGATGGACACGGAAGTTCTTCTATGTGCCATCCGATCCTACACAAAAGACATTGAAAAGATGGTCCTTTCCGTAGGTCCGCAAAAAAACAGAAGCTGGCCAGGACAAACGAAACTGCCATGTGAATGAGCCCTTAGGCTGCTTTAAAACATCAGTTTTTTGCCATCAGGCACAATCCGGCAAAAACCTGAAAAAAAACAGATCAGGCGTCTGTTGCCGCCGGATACGATTTTTCCCCCATAGACTTCTATTAGCGCCGGATTGTGCCAGGTAGCCTTGCGTTCCATCCGGCTTTCACCAGATCCGGCAAAATTTGCTTGTCCGGCGGCCGGATGGAACGATGAGGGTAACGTTTTTTTGTCTCTGGCGAAAAACCGTATTGCGCCGGCGTCGAACGGCGTGTTTAATAATGGAAGCCTATAGACGCCGGATTTGGCGTAATGCGGCAAAAAGCGGATACAGCCGCCGGATCCAGTTTTATGAACTGAGCATGCTCACTATCACAACGGATCAGTCAAAAAACTGAAGGAACTGATGGAAAACACTGATGCAGCGGATCCGTTTTTTTTCGTTGGATCCGTCGCATCAGTTTTTCGCCGGATCGTACCTGATGGCAAAAAAACTGATGTGTGAAAGCAGCCTTAGTGATCACCTTTATATTCTGTAATCTTCCTCTTTCCTCATCTCCGGTGACATTTTTGGAGCTTTGTAACCAATTGCTCGTTTTTCTATAAAGTTTAAGTCGTCTCGGAATGAATAAATAAATATTGTAACGTGAGCGACTGGGGAATAATAATCACATCCGCACACGGAATCTCAGAGCGGATCACAGATTCCATCCATTATTCTTCGCTCTTCCATCAACAAGTCCACGTATCTCGTCAAACTGCAAATAACGCCCCGTCGCCTCCCTAACGTGCCTCTTCACGTCGGCCATCCAGAAAACAAGCCGTGTAGGTTATACTCACTGATACAAGAATAGAGTATTGCAAAAGAAAAAAAACATTTTTAATTTTATTTTTTTTTTTACATTTAATAACAGGGATTAAAGCTTTTAAGTCCGCAGGAACAGAAGACTGCTGGGTAATTAGGGATATTATGGCAGAAAGGCACCAGAATGTACCTTGATATGCCTAATCCTATTTCCCTTCAATGACAGCCGCACGTTAAGCTCCTGATGCTGATAGTCACCACACCTTGTACTCGCAGGAGACTGACACGGGGATTCTCGAGAATGAAATCTACACTCATCACCTCAGGGACAGGAGACAGCGGAGACAGGTGTGGAGCCGCAGCATGGGCTCCATAAGGCTGTGTGCACACCTTGCGTTTTTGTTTAGTTTTTTTTCTTATGCATTTTTCGGCGCAGATTTGTCATAAAACGGGAAGGGTTTCCTAATGCCGGCAATGTCAATGAGAATCCTGAAGTGTTGAGCACACGGAGACTATGCTCTCCTTGCAGATTTGGTGCAGATTTGGTGCAGATTTAAATCTGAGAGATGTCAATTCTTGAATGGGAAAAATCTGCATCAAAAACGCAGGTTTTTGCAACGGAGTTTTACTTGCCAAGAGATGCTGAAATAGAGCATGTAATTTCTGCACCAAATACTGAACATGTGCACATACAGACTATTATCAAGAGATATTGACTCCTTCCAAGTCAGGACTGGAGCAGGCAACACCGACAGATTTAGGCTATGATCACACATTGCGCTTTTGTGGCATTTTTTTCTGCAGAAAAACCTGCCCCCTCAGGAGTAAAAAAAAAAAAAAAAAAGCCTGTGTTTTGGAATGGTCTACAGTACATGTCTAAAGTTAGTTTCATTAACCACAAAAGCAGCAAGAGGAAAAAAAAAAAGGCAACGACAGGAAAAAAAAAAAGGCAACGACAGGAAAAAAAAAAGGCAGCAACAGGAAAAAAAAAAAAAGGCAACGACAGGAAAAAAAAAAAGGCAGCAACAGGAAAAAAAAAAAGGCAACGACAGGAAAAAAAAAAGGCAGCGACAGGAAAAAAAAGGCAAGGCATAAAAAAGGAAAGGTATAAAAAGGAAACGCATAAAAAGGAAAGGCATAAAAAGGAAAGGCATAAAAAAATAAAAAGTGGCATAAAAAAGGCAGCAATAGAAAAGAAAAGGCAGGAAAGAGAAAGGCATAAAGGTGGAAGAAAAAAGGGGCAGCTAAAAAGGAAAGGCATAAAAAAGGCAGTAACAAAAATACAACAAAAGGAAAGGCAAAAAAAATAAAAATTAAAAAAAAAAAACAGCTACGTTTTTGCACTCTACTTTCAATGGTAGAAAAAGCTGCAAAACTACTTTAAGAATTGATCTGCTGATTCTTTAAAAAACGCAGCAGTTTTCCATTTCTGTAGGAATAAAGAAAACAAGTCTGTGTATGAAATGTCTGGAACCTCATAAGTTTTGTTGGTTCTGTATAAAGCAGCTTCTAATTTCCATTTATTTGCATAAAACCAACTGAAAAAAAACCATGGGCAAAAAAACGCAACGTGTGAACATCGCCTTAGGCTACACTCACATGCTGCTGGGGTGGGGTTTCTGCCGGAAAAGAAGCCGATTTTTACTATACCAGCAAAAGCTATGAGATTTCAGACATTTCTTGCACAAGTTTCCTCCCCCCCCCACCCCACTGAATTCAAGCACCGTAGCATTTTTTTTTTTTTTTTTTTAAATCTGCAGTGTCAATTTTTCTTGAGTTTTCTTCAGCGCCTTTTTACCCATAGAAGGCAATACAAAAAATAAAAAAATAGCAAAAAATTGCACAAAAACACAGCAAACAATTTTACTCACGAAAAACAACAAAACCCTGCTTTATTAAACATGTACAGTACAACAAAGAACACGTGTAATCCACAGGAAAGAAAAACAGCAAATATTTATTAATTCAAAAACTTCCAAAATTCTTCCTACAGAGGGAGGCCTCACCAGCCAGAACACGGAGCCCCTCACCAGGTCACCGCTGCCCCCTCCCCTTGTCATCCTGGGGAGGTGGTGGAGAGACTGACTGTTAGAATACCACTGCATTGCAATGTATTGTTTGGATAGTCGGAATGTCTGTATATGTGATATTTAAATTCAGCTTTACATCCTTAAGAAATTCAATGGATTCATTGACCGACTCTACAGGAAAACAAACCATTCTCCAGGAATTTCCTTAAAACAGCTAATAAAGTCCATTCAATGGAGAGTATGGAAATTATTTTAAGACTAGAAAGGAAACAGATACACATCGGCTTCACGGCAGGACGTATCCTACATGAATTAATCATCACATTTTTAAAAACACAAAGTTAAGACCAATTTATATTAGAATTTTACTTTCAACAAACTTTGCATAAATCAATAGTAAAAGCGAATATAAGAAACTTTCTAATGTATGTTATCAAAGAATTCTGCTCATTTCTCCACTTACAAAACCATTATACCCCTCTCCGCATCCTGAACTCCATTCACTCTGAATAAAAAAAAAAAAAAAAACAGCTCAACTTAGTCCTGACCAAATCCAGACAGACAGACAGACAGACAGACAGACAGACAGACAGACAGACAGACAGACAGACAGACAGACAGACAGACAGACAGACAGACAGACAGACAGACAGACAGACAGACAGACACACACAGACAGACACACACAGACAGACACACACAGACAGACACACACAGACAGACACACACAGACAGACACACACAGACAGACACACACAGACAGACACACACAGACAGACACACACAGACACACACAGACAGACAGACAGACAGACAGACAGACAGACAGACAGACAGACAGACAATACAGTGAGGCGTCAGGTTACACTTCCTTTTACCTTATACTATGGTATGAGCAGTAGGGAGTGGAGTGAAACAACAGGAAGAGATACAGAAAAATTGTGCTGAGCTTTCTAACAAGTCTATTACCTCATCCTCAGAGCTGGATTCACATCTACACGGCTCAGTACTGCTGTAAAGCGCCCCCCATTGTCACATGGAGTTTTGCTCAAAACTCGCCGAGTGTCATGGCGACATCACATGCTGTTCACACTACAGATTCTGACACTCCAGACTATGGTTTCTCGGACATCAACCAGCTGTGTGCTCATTAATGGTCGGGCTAGCAAGATTTAATGCCTGCTGATTACCTCTAGGATCACATGTTCTTGGAAACCTCCCCACCTTTTTAAGATGGTGGAATCGGTCTTCCCATGCCGACTATAGTTTATTGCTGTGTTGGTCTGTATGCTGTTGTGTCCTAGTCCTGCTGGTGATTATATTGCGTGGTGCTTGGAGGTGCCTTGGAATTCCCTCTTCGTCTTGTTGTTTCTTCACTGCTCTTATTTTCCTCTTAACCTCTAATTGTTTTATACCTTTGTGTGAGCGTGTTGTGAGATAAGAGTTTTGGTTTCCCCGGTTTGTCTATATCGCTCTATTGGTGTTATAGTCGAGTCGCAGGCCTCCCCTGAGATAAGGACGTATAAGATCAGGGCTGGTCAAGAGCAGGGTCAAGCTGGTGGCTCAGTCAAGGTCACCATAAGAAGTAAAGATTTTTGGTTTGTCCTGTCTGTCTATCTCTATTGGTGTTATCACACTCCTGTCCTAAGCCTCCCTGAGATAGGGAGGAAGGAGGTGTAAGATCAGGACTGGTCAGGAGTAGGGTCAGGTTGGTGGCTCAGACAGCCTCACCATTAGAGGTAACAATTTTTGGTTTACTCTATTTGTCCATTGGTGTTCTCCCACTCCTGTCCCAGGCCCTCCCCTGGTATAGGGAGGAAGGAGGTATAAGACCAGGACTGGTCAGGAGTAGGGTCAGGCTGGTGGCTCAGACAGCCTCACACCATTAGAGGTAACAATTTTTGTTTTCCCCTATTTGTCCATCTCTATTGATGTTATCACACTCCTGTCCCGGCCCTCTCCTGGGGTTGGGAGGAAGGAGGTAGAAGATCAGGGCTGGTCTGGAGTAGGCGGCTCAGGCATCCCCCACCATCAGAGATAACTCTGAGATAAGGGATAACTAGGGTCCCCCAAGTCAGCTGAGGTCCCCTCCTTTCCCCCCATCATCGTGAGAAACATACTACGGCTGTTTCATTTTGTGCGCTAACTTAGGAATGAAGAGCATGAATCTCTCTGTGCGTCTTTAGGTAGTTTCCACCCACAAGCTCAGAGTGAATTGCAGATTAAGAGATTGAGTCTGCAGATGGGAAAAGTGCAGAATACAAGTCATATAATGGCCAAAAACAGTGTTCTTCCACATTCTGAAAAGTTTCTTAGAAGTTTAGTTACCTTTTAAAGCTTGTGGGAACGTGGAACATGCACTTTATTTTCATACATGGCAGATACCGCAACATCCACTGCCTTTTGGGGGGGCACAGAATTGGAAGGTTGGGTGACGACAGCGTCACTGTTTAATTCTTTACACCCGAGAATTACAACATTCGTGACCGAGTTCAATGTGTCACCATGTAGATGCAAGCCATAAACCGAGACGCACAATTCCCCCTTCGCTTTTGACACAGAAAGGAGACGGAGCAGAGAAACCAGCTCGTTTATTTTGAAAAAGGTTCAAGTCTCGCACTATGTAGACGCTGCGGTTAATATTCCCGGAGGGTCCTGTCCTCCCAATAACCTTTCAGAAAACCATATTCTGTGGTTTTCTAGCAGTCTGTCTCCATTTATTAAACAAGTCTTCTGTTGATGGAAAATAAAGATTGGACTATTAGGCCTTGTCCTCTACGAGGGATGGTGGAGAGGAGGGAGGACGCAAGGAATCACAGTGATTACCACCGAGATACAATGTATCAGAATAATAGCGTAACCCTAGCAACAACAAAAATACAACATTAGCAAACAGTCTACAAACCTGAAATAAGTCAACTTAGTTAATTCCCCAAAAAACTAACTCTGGATGGTCGACATTTCCAGCTTCCGAAGAGTTCAGCCACAGTTAGTCATTAAGACCGTTCTCAGTCTTCCAAGGAAAACAGACTCTCAGAGGCGGGCAGAAAAAGGGCACTACACCTGCACTGACTATATAGCACCCAACTCCATATTTTAACTACTCCTTCCAGAAAAGTAAAATAGAGAATAAGCTTTGACTCCACAGCGACCCACCTCTCCCCCTCCTGCCCCCCCAGAAAAAAAAAAATATATATATATATATATATATATATATATATATATATATATATATATATATATATATATATATATATATATATATATATATATATATATATATATATATATATATATATATATATATATATATATATATATATAAAATAGATAGATATATCTAAATATCTATATCTGTCATAAATATATCATAATTATAAATAAATATACACACTTACACATACAATATATATCACATACAATAATTATATATATATATATATATATATATGTATATGTGTGTGTGTGTATACATATATAAATATATGTGTGTGTGGGTGTCTGTATGTGCGTATATATATCTAATATATAAAGGTGTGTGTGTGTGTGTGTGTGTGTGTGTGTGTGTGTGTGTGTGTGTGTGTGTGTGTGTGTGTGTGTGTGTGTGTGTGTCTCCGGGTTTGGCATCTGCACCGTCGCAGCTGCAGCCACAACATTTTGCACACTCACACTTCTGGACCCCGAGAGCGTCATAGGCTATGTTTTGAGGGGAAATTTTAACCCCGTGCTTTACAGTTATTCACCAAAAAACCTGCCTCCATTAAAGTGAATGGAGCTGGGAGCCACAGTGCAGCCAGAACTTCAGTAGAATGCACAGCCACGCCCTTATATGGAATGTTGCCGTGTCACAATGCAGCCAGGGAAAGAGACAGACAGGGAAAGAGAGAGACAGGTTAAGAGACAGACACAAACAGAGACAGACACAGGGAAACAGACAGAAAGAGAGAGAGACAGAGAGAGATATACAGAGGGGGACACAGACAGAGAATGGGAGAGAAACAGAGAGACCGTTACTATCCCGGGTAGCAGTTATTAACCCGGGCGAAAGAGACAGACAGGGAAAGAGACAGACAGGGAAAGAGACAGACAGGGAAAGAGACAGACAGGGAAAGAGACAGACAGGGAAAGAGACAGACAGGGAAAGAGACAGACAGGGAAAGAGACAGACAGGGAAAGAGACAGACAGGGAAAGAGACAGACAGGGAAAGAGACAGACAGGGAAAGAGACAGACAGGGAAAGAGACAGACAGGGAAAGAGACAGACAGGGAAAGAGACAGACAGGGAAAGAGACAGACAGGGAAAGAGACAGACAGGGAAAGAGACAGACAGGGAAAGAGACAGACAGGGAAAGAGACAGACAGGGAAAGAGACAGACAGGGAAAGAGACAGACAGGGAAAGAGACAGACAGGGAAAGAGACAGACAGGGAAAGAGACAGACAGGGAAAGAGACAGACAGGGAAAGAGACAGACAGGGAAAGAGACAGACAGGGAAAGAGACAGACAGGGAAAGAGACAGACAGGGAAAGAGACAGACAGGGAAAGAGACAGACAGGGAAAGAGACAGACAGGGAAAGAGACAGACAGGGAAAGAGACAGACAGACAGACAAAGAGAGAGATATATACAGAGGGGGAGACAGACAGAGAATGGGAGAGAAACAGAGACAGTTACTATCCCGGGCAGCGCCGGGTGCTATTTTGTGAGGCGACATTTTAACCCCGTGCGTTCCAATTTACCAATCAATTTTGCCCCTATGTACATAATGGGGAAAAAGTGAAACGAAAAGTGTTGGGGGCAAATTGACAGCTGCCAGATGTGAACAAGGGGGACTTAAAGAATGAGAGAGATGGCGCCAAAGAGTATATACCATACAGTTGCTAAGGTGGGGCCCCGACACGGGATACTCACCACACTCGGGGATATGAACACACACACAAAATGCGCCACACACTACCACGTACTTGAACACATATACCACCCTCAGCACACATCTCACCACACATACACCAACCTCACCACATAATCACCCTAAACACACACAAGTCTGGTATTATCTGCAAAAATAAAAATCTGATTAATAAGCAGCCAAACTACAAGAACAACAAATGTACCACATAGGAAATACGGCAGCTGTCAGTCACATGACCTGTCTATATGTGTATGTGTGTGCTAATATATACTGTCAGGGGGAGGGCTTTCTGTTGCCTGGAGATTTATCAGGCTGCCAATAGCAACCAATCACAGCTTAGCTTCTATTTTGCTACAGTTAATTAATCTGAGCTCTGATTGGTTAATATAGGCAACAATTTAATAATTACATTTCTATCTATTTGTTTTGTGGTGTTTGTGTGCAGAATACATTTTTGTTAATACATACAATACAGCTAATTATATATATATATATATATATATATATATATATATATATATATATATATATATATATATATATATATATTATATATACACACATACACACACACACACATATATATATACACATATACATACACACATACACAATTATATAGACATATTTTTTTTGCAATTCTCACAAAGCTGCTCAGTCTTTTCTACAGGGTTCCATTGAATTTATATAGTAACAGTTGGTATCCATGGTTAAGATCACAACCTACGAAAGCTGCAATGCCCTGCGCATGAGGTAAGTGATTGATATGGCTAATCAGGATATTTTAATTGGATGTATTTGCTATGTAGCTTACTTCATGAGCTGTAGGAATAATAATAATAATAATAATAATAATAATAATAATAATAATAATAAAATTAGCAAATACTTCCAATTAGAAATGTAGTATAATTCTCCTGATTAGCCATATAATTTACTTCACGCGCAGGGCATTGCAGCTTTGGTATCCATGGTTAAGACCACAAGCTACTAACTGTAACTATATAAATAGTAATCCCTGCACATGAGTTAAGTCACATAGCTAATCAGAAAAACTATATATTTCTAATTGGAGGCATTTGATATGTCGATTACCTCATGTGCAGGGCATTGCAGCAGCTTAGGTATCCATGGTTATGACCACAACCAATTGTCGCTACATGAGTGGTTATAACCATGGATACCTAATTCATATTCAGGACATTGCGCTTAAGTGACATAGCTAGTTAGAAGAAGTATACTACATTTCTAATTGGAGGTATTTGATATGTTATTTACCTCATGCGCAGGGCATTGCAGCAGCCTAGGTATCCATGGTTATGACAATAAGCAACTATCAATATATAAGTGTTCATAACCATGGATACCTAAGCTTCTGCAATTCCCTGCACATGAGGGTAAGAGACATGGCTAAATGGAAAACCCACTGCCATAATAATAATGAGCAGAATTAGGTTAGGCCTAAAGTTTCAACCTCCCACAACAGTCACAGCCTTTCATGTGCCCTCTTGGGCAAATTAAAGGGGTATTACCATCTCCAAGATACTCTCTCAATAGTAGGTGTAATATTAAATAATAACAATAACAATAATAATAATAATAATAATAACTAAATAATAATAGCAAATACCTCCAATTAGAAATGTAGTATAGTTCTCCAGATTAGCTATGTCACTTACCTCATGTGCAGGGCATTGCAGCTTAGGTATCCATTTTTTCAATCACAAGCAACTGTCACTATATAAGTGGTCATAAACCTTGATACCAAAGCTGCAATGCCCTGCACATGAGGTAAGAGACCTGGCTATATCAGGAGAACTATACTACATTTCTAATTGGAGGCATTTGCTATTACTATTACGTCTACATATTGGGACATGATCTTGGAGACGGGAATACCCCCTTAATTTTCCCAAGAGGCCACACGAGGGGCCATGACTGTTGTGGAAGGCTGAAACCGGAGGCCAAACCTTATCCTACTCATTATTGCGGCAGTGGATTTCTTGGCTAAAGACGACTTCTTCCATATGAATTGGGATTTGTCTGCGTCGTACGCACATAGTCTATAATCCGCTTTACCGTCATGTTCACATCCATACGTGGCAGTATACCGGAATGTTTTTATCTGGTATCTTTCTCTAAGACATTCAGCCTATCTTGGATCCGATATGGATTAATATACTGCAGACAACACAGCAGCTGGGAGCAGAATGCGCAGCAGGTGCGCAGCTTTCCACCAAATGGTTTCTTCTCTTGACCTGTATCTAGATGGCTTACTTCTCAAGATGAAACCAAGACGTGCAGAGACTGGAGGAAGCAATTAACCGCTGCAAAAGGATCTTTTCTGCTACAGATCCATGGCATTGATACTACAAGACTCAACATCCGAAACTTGTTGATATTTTTATTCTCCCAATTAATGCTGTGGATTTGGTCACACCGAAAATGTATAGTTGGGGATTTTTTTTTGTTATTTTTCCAGGACTAAAAAAAAATTAAAAATAAATAAATCTTGAAATATTAAAGGTTTTTTTCTTTATTGGGTTTTATTTTTTATTTTTATTTTACTCGTTTTACCTTTGTCAGGTTTTTATATCAATTGTACTGCAGCTCATTAAATCCCACAGAGGGGGTAATGATCGCGGTCGCAGAGCGTCTGAGGGCACGCATCCAGCTGAAATACATTGCAGCACAGAGACCTGTATGTGGTTCAATGGGGATCATAGTTACCAAGATGGACACATGATTGGGACATATACCAGGATGGGGCTATATACCAGGATGGGGCTATATACCAGGATGGGGCTATATACCAGGATGGGGCTATATACCAGGATGGGGACATCATGATGGGGTAATATACCAGGATGGGGATATGATGGGGTAATATACCAGGATGGGGACATGATGGGGTAATATAACAGGATGGGGACATGATGGGGTAATATACCAGGATGGGGACATGATGGGGTAATATACCAGGATGGGGACATGATGAAGCTATATACCAAAATGGGGACATGATGAAGCTACAGTCAGGGCCAGAAATATTTGGACAGTGACACAAGTTTTGTTATTTTAGCTGTTTACAAAAACATGTTCAGAAATACAATTTTATATTTATATATTTATATATATATATATAACATATATATATATATATATATATATATATATATATATATATATATATATATATATATATTATGGGCTGAAAGTGCACACTCCCAGCTGCAATATGAGAGTTTTCACATCCAAATTGGAGAAAGGGTTTAGGAATCATAGCTCTGTAATACATAGCCTCCTCTTTTTCAAGGGACCAAAAGTAATTGGACAAGGGACTCTAAGGGCTGCAATTAACTCTGAAGGCGTCTCCCTCGTTAACCTGTAATCAATGAAGTCGGTAAAAGGTCTGGGGTTGATTACAGGTTTGTGGTTTTGCATTTGGAAGCTGTTGCTGTGACCAGACAACATGCGGTCTAAGGAACTCTCAAATTGAGGTGAAGCAGAACATCCTGAGGCTGAAAAAAAAAGAAAAAATCCATCAGAGAGATAGCAGACATGCTTGGAGTAGCAAAATCAACAGTCGGGTACATTCTGAGAAAAAAGGAATTGACTGGTGAGCTTGGGAACTCAAAAAGGCCTGGGCGTCCACGGATGACAACAGTGGTGGATGATCGCCGCATACTTTCTTTGGTGAAGAAGAACCCGTTCACAACATCAACTGAAGTCCAGAACACTCTCAGTGAAGTAGGTGTATCTGTCTCTAAGTCAACAGTAAAGAGAAGACTCCATGAAAGTAAATACAAAGGGTTCACATCTAGATGCAAACCATTCATCAATTCCAAAAATAGACAGGCCAGAGTTAAATTTGCTGAAAAACACCTCATGAAGCCAGCTCAGTTATGGAAAAGTATTCTATGGACAGATGAGACCAAGATCAACCTGTACCAGAATGATGGGAAGAAAAAAGTTTGGAGAAGAAAGGGAACGGCACATGATCCAAGGCACACCATATCCTCTGTAAAACATGGTGGAGGCAACGTGATGGCATGGGCATGCATGGCTTTCAATGGCACTGGGTCACTTGTGTTTATTGATGACATAACAGCAGACAAGAGTAGCCGGATGAATTCTGAAGTGTACCGGGATATACTTTCAGCCCAGATTCAGCCAAATGCCGCAAAGTTGATCGGACGGCGCTTCATAGTACAGATGGACAATGACCCCAGGCATACAGCCAAAGCTACCCAGGAGTTCATGAGTGCAAAAAAGTGGAACATTCTGCAATGGCCAAGTCAATCACCAGATCTTAACCCAATTGAGCATGCATTTCACTTGCTCAAATCCAGACTTAAGACGGAAAGACCCACAAACAAGCAAGACCTGAAGGCTGCGGCTGTAAAGGCCTGGCAAAGCATTAAGAAGGAGGAAACCCAGCGTTTGGTGATGTCCATGGGTTCCAGACTTAAGGCAGTGATTGCGTCCAAAGGATTCGCAACAAAATATTGAAAATAAAAATATTTTGTTTGGGTTTGGTTTATTTGTCCAATTACTTTTGACCTCCTAAAATGTGGAGTGTTTGTAAAGAAATGTGTACAATTCCTACAATTTCTATCAGATATTTTTGTTCAAACCTTCAAATTAAACGTTACAATCTGCACTTTAATTCTGTTGTAGAGGTTTCATTTCAAATCCAATGTGGTGGCATGCAGAGCCCAACTCGCGAAAACTGTGTCACTGTCCAAATATTTCTGGACTTAACTGTATATACCAAAATGGGGACATGATAAAGCTATATACCAGGATGGGGACATGATGGGGCCATACATACCAGGATGGGGACATGATGGGGCTATATACCAGGCTGGAGCTATATACCAGGATGTGGCCACAATGGGGACATATGCTAAGATGAGGCTACATACCAGGATGGAGACATGATGGGGCCATATATGCCAGAATGAGGACATGATGAAGCTATTACATACCAGAATGGGGATATGATGGGGATACCAGGATGGGGACATATATACCAGGATTGGGACATGTACCAGGATGGGGCAATGATGGGAACATGATGGGGCCATATATACAAGGATGGGGCCATAACAGGGACATACATCATGATGTGCCATGATTGGGACAAATCAGGATGGAGCCATGCTGGGGACATAAATACCAGCATATAGTTATGATGTGGTCATACACCAGGGTGGGAGACATTTACAAGGAAGTGGCCAAGGATGTGGGACATTAGTACCGGACGGGGGTCATTACTACACAATTGAGGAAATGGGGGGGGGGGCAACTTGTATGTCTTTATAGGATTTCAGCATGCTACAATAGGAATGGGGATTGTGCCGGATCAAACTTAGCTCCGGGGCCCATCGGACTCTAGTTACGCCACTGAATCCCACCGAAGTAATAGGACATCATGGGGTGAGAAGTGGTTAAATGTCCCAGTTTTGGAGCTATAAATGTTGGTATTTATGCCGTCCATGTAAAACGGTTGCTTACTTGTTCTACTATGTTGTTTTCATCCTCATGTAGCAGCTTATTTTCTATGTCGCTCAGTGGTGAGATAAATCAGATGGTACTGCTAAGTGATAAAATTATAGTGTAATCACATGATAACCAGAACATTTTTTGGGGGAAATGCAGGAGCCATATGTAAGGCCTGACAGATCCCACAATCCGCAGGCATGTGCACGAGATCTGAGGTGACGAGCGTCGTACTAAGAGAGGGGTGGTTTTGTCTGTGGCTCATTTACATAATTGCAGCAAAACGAGGATTGGATTCCATCCTGTCGTACACCGACGTTGCGGTCGGAGGCAGATGACACAGCTGCTGAGAAATGTGTTACACAATGCATCCCATATGTGGGACTGATCGCACGCTGGATGGCACAGGACAGCCATAAAATAGTTTGAGAAATACTTTGAATGCATCCAATTCCTTCACTGCCGTTTCCAGCAGATGAATGTAAAAAAGGATGGAATGTGACCCTCGACCCATCGGCTGCGAACGTTTGCTAGTAAACTCCACTTCCAGTATAGGAAAAGTACAAAAATTATATAAATCCTTGCTTCTTAGAATATGCCCCATAATAGGTTGGGAACCCCATAAACCAGATAAACAAAAAAAATTTACTTAGATTTTTAGGGATGGTCACATCAAATTTTGCAAATTTTTTCAAATAGTTACGGTATGTCTCCATCTGAAACCAAATAGGTGGAAAATCTAGTTACTTGATCTCACCCTTCACTGGAAAGCGGCATTTCCCCGTATTTATTGTTTTATGACCCATTTAAAAGCAGTTCAGCATTATTTCCATCCCTTCCCCTCCCCCACCCGATTATCTTTCACACTCTTCTCATCTTCGTTATGTGGAGGCCTTACTTCCCTGTAGTTTATCCTCCATTTCTTCTCTTCGTCCTCCATCTTGATTCCTATATTCTAACCTGGAGTTTATTCCACCATTCTTTGCTATCAATTCCATGATGCTTCTGTTTAAAAATCACATGTGCGGCTAAAAGCAGTATTATCCCAGTCTGCTGTGATCATCTTTCTCGCTATAGTCTCTTAAATGAGCCAAGATTATAAATATACAGTCAGGACGTTGAACACTGATCTCCTACATTATAACCGTGTGATAGGAGCTGTCTAATCATCATCAGTAATTGTGATAGATGTTTGTTACTATCTGAAGAACTTCACTAGTACACTACATGCAATTTCAACATAGAAACCACCCTAGTAATTGAAACGGTGACCCATGTAAGTTCCAGGTGGTCACCATCTGATCACACAACCCAACTGAAGAGAAGGAAAACACATTTTCAGATTGAAACAAGTAACAACTAAACGAGGCAAGATTAGCTGAAATGTATACTGAGGAACTATATAAAAAACAAAAAAAAAAAAAACAATTTACTTGACATAGTTTTGAGGAACTGGAACTGCCTAATCATCATCCGTAACTGTGATAGAAGTTTGTTACCATCTGTGAATAACTTCAATGGTACACTACATGCAATTTCATCGTAGAGACCTTCCTAGTGATTGAAATGGTGACCCATGTAATTTCCAGGTGGTCACCATCTGATAACACAAGCTAAATGAAGAGAAGGAAAACACATTTTTAGATCGAAAGTAACAACTAAATGAAGCAAAATTAGCTGAAATGTACACTAAGGAACTAGTTCCATTAAAAAAAACCCTAACTTATGGACACCCTTTCGAGGAACTCGAACGGTCTAATCATCATCAGGAATTGTGACAGAAGTTTGTTACCATCTGTGAAGTCCTTCAATAGAAGTTTGTAACTATCTGTGAAGAATATTAACGGTACACTACATGCAATTTCATCGTAGAGACCGTCCTAGTGATTGAAATGGTGACCATATGATCACACACGATCACTGAAGAGATGGCAAACACAGTTTCAGATCGAAAGTAATAACTAAATGAGGCAGATTAGCTGAATTCTATACTGCGGAACTAGTTACATTAAAAAAAAAAAAAAAAAAACACTTATAAACACTCTTGAGAAACTGGAACTGTTTAATCATCATCAGTAATTGTGATAGAAGTTTGTCACCATCTGTGAAGAACTTCAATTGTACAACTACATGCAATTTCATCGTAGAGATCGTCCTAGTGATTAAAATGGTGACCCATGTAAGTTCCAGGTGGACACCATCTGATCACACACCCTAACTGAAGAGAAGGAAAACACATTTTCAGATCAAAAGTAACAACTAAATGAAGCAAAATTAGCTTAAATGTATACTGAGGAACTAGTTACATAAAAAAAAAAAACTCACTTATGTACACCCTTTCGAGGGAAAGGAACGGTCTAATCATCATCAGTAATTATGATAGAAGTTTGTTACCATATGTGAAGAACATTAATGGTACACTACATGCAATTTCATTATAGAAACCATCCTAATCATTGAAATGGTGACCCATGTAATTTCCAGACAGGGGGTGACCATATGATTACACACCCTAGCTGAAGAGAAGGAAAACATTTTCAGATCGAAAGCAACAACTAAATGAAGCAAAATGAGCTGAAATGTATAAGGAGGAACTAGTTACATAAAAAATCTCACTCATGGACACCCTTACGAGGAAAAGGAATCATCATCAGTAATTGTGATAGACGTGTTTTATCATCCGTCCTAGTGATTGAAATGGTGACAAATGTAATTTCCAGGTGGTCACCATCTGATTACATACCCTGACCTAAGATGGAAAACACATTTTCAGATCGAATTGAATAACTATATTAGCTGAAATGCATACTAAGGAACTAGTTACAATAAAAAAAACAAAAACAAACAACAACAACAACAACAACAACAACAACAACAACAACAACAACAACAACACAATTATGGACACCCTTTCGAGGAACTGGAGCTATCTAATCATCATCAGTAATTGTGATAGAAGTTTGTCACCATCTGTGAAGAACTTCACTAGTACAACTCCATGCAATTTTTTATCGTAGAGACCGTCCTAGTGATTGAAATGGTGACCCATGTAAGTTTCAGGTGGTCACCATCTGATCACACACCCTAACTGAAGAGAAGGAAAACATTTTCAGATCAAAATCAACAACTAAATGAAGCAAAATTAGCTGAAATGTATACCGAGGAACTAGTTATATAAAAAAACCTCACTTATGGACATCCTTTCGAGGAAAAGGAACTGTCTAATCATCATCAGTAATTGTGATAGAAGTTTGTTACCATCTGTGAAGAACTTTAATGGTACACTACATGCAATTTCATCATAGAGACTGTCCTAATGATTACTAAGGAACTAGTTACATAAAAAAAAACAAAAAAACAAAAACAAAAAAAACACAAACACTTATGGCCACCCTTTCAAGGAACTCAAACGGTCTAATCATCATCAGTAATCGTGATAGACCTTTTCAGGAACGGTTTCCTTTTGCTACGTAATTGCATGTAGTTTTGGTTAACAAGCATTTTTCTATAGGTTCTGTTGGAATGATTGACAATTTGATTTCTACAGCCTCTTTGCATCACAGGTTATGTTCGTTTGCTGTACGGACATATAAGACCTTTTTATCCTACTCTTGATTAATTTTAAATATAGACTGTACCCCCACCCAAAAGAATTTCCAAATGATTTAACAACTTTAAAAATGATGTGGCAAAACTAATTTTTATTCCAACTGGCATTCAGAGGAATCCTAACAATTTTCCTATAAAAAAAAAAAAAAAACTTAAAAAAAAAAAACATGTTCAGTGAAGAACTCTGAGTGACAAGAACAAGCCAAAGTCATTTTAACTACTTCCATCGCACCTCTAAAAGAATCTTCAAGCAGAGAGGTATCTATGGCCAAAAAGGGAATTTCTCACTTTGGCGGTATTTCCACCCCGGCCCCTCTATTAGGGTCTTTCACTGGACTTTACATAGCAGCATGCGTCCTTTCCTGACACAAATCCACCCAGGGCCGCGAGAAAAAGAAATGCTAAACAATACCAGATGCCATCAATCAAAGTGGGTTGCGCCATATTAGCATCAAAGAGTATTACTCAATCTTTAGTCCGTGCACATATCAAACGGTGAATGCGCTGTTAATGGCCTTCACTCTGCTCTTGTTAAAGCCAATTTTAACATAAAAAAAAAGCTACCATAAAAAGAAGCAAGACAGCATTTATTAGCAACCTTCTATTTATGCGCTCTACAAGACTGGACGGTATCATCTAAAGGAAGAGAATCGCATTTCGACACGTTATAGGATAATAGGGGGAGGTTAATTTGTACACGGTGTAAAAATTTGCAGTATCATTTTAAACAGTGTACATCACAATGTAGATTATTACTGGCGGCATTATACTTTTAGAAGGAGATGACACATATATATATATATATATATACACAC
Source organism: Anomaloglossus baeobatrachus (assembly GCF_048569485.1). Taxonomy (NCBI): domain Eukaryota; kingdom Metazoa; phylum Chordata; class Amphibia; order Anura; family Aromobatidae; genus Anomaloglossus; species Anomaloglossus baeobatrachus. The sequence continues at coordinate 41,687,351 of NC_134362.1, forward strand.
ACACACACTTATGTTTGCAGTATGTATTATATTTTATATATATATATATATATATATATATATATATATATATATATATATATATATATATATATATATATATATATATATATATATATATATATATATATATATATATATATATATATATATATATATATATATAAAATACATACTGCAAACATAAGTGTGTGCATTATATATATATATATATATATATATTTACAACACCCCCTCAACATAGACATGTGGCCAATCCTTGGCCGGGGCGATGGCCAGCACCCGCCCAATTCCTGGCCGGGGCAAGGACAGAATACCGGCCCATCGCTGGCCGGTACGACGACCGACTCCCGGCCCATCGCTGGCCAGTGTGATGACCAACTACTGGCCATGACTGGCTGCCAGGACCAATGCCCATCACGGTCAGTCGCAAACACCAACTACTGCTTATTACTGTCTACAGTTAAAACCATCTGCTACCCATCACTGGTTGCAGCGATGACCATCCACTGCCCATCACTGACCGCAGCGATGACCATCCACTGCCCATCATTGGCTGCAGCAAGAACCATCTACAGCCCATCACTGACCGCAACAAAGATGAATTACTGACAATCACTGACCGCAGCGACAACCATCTGCTGCCTATCACTGGCCGCAGCAAAGACCAATTACCGACCATCACTAGCCTCAGCGACGACCATCTACTGCCCATCACTGGCTGCAGCAAAGACGAATTACTGACCCTCACTGGCTGCAGTGATGACCATCTACTGACCATGACTGGCTGCAACACTAACAAGTACTCAATGTATTGTAAAAGGGTCTCCACTTAGCATATATTTTGCAATTTGGTATCAGGCAATCAACTATATTTGCAATAAAAAGACGTTAAACAAGGAACTCAAACAGTCAAAACACAAAGCGGGCCGGGACTTTTGAAGTCTGAAGTAGCTTAATCCAGCCCTTGTGTAATTAGGGACCGATTGCCCCTATTATATTGCATTTATACTTTTTCCTTATTGGGCCTTGTATAGAGACCATGATGACCTTACCGGACCAGTTTCCCTTCAATCATGGACAGAACTTTTCTAAAAATGGCCAAAGGGTTATCTAATGGACCTACAAGGGAAATGAGGGGACGGCGGCGTAGAATGAAGCCATTATTTTTAGGTCTACACAATGCCGGTTGTGTTTCACCAATTCTCCAATGGAATTTATCAATAATCCACTTTTCCTTTGAAGATGTCAAATCCGAAGAAAGTGAAAAATAAAACGTCAGGTCCTCAAAGCAGAAGTTGTCCGCATGATAGGAACATCCTTGCACACCAATAAAGGGTGTTCAGGAAGAGGAGGAGGAGGAGGAACATTTTTAACGCTCACCATCAGAAGCAATGGTTTGAGGCAGGTCAAGTACAGAGGAGAAAAAAAAAAAAAGGGCAAAATACAGAGAAAACCATTTTAAGGAGTTGCCTTTGAGGGGCTCTCCTGAATAGAGAAGAAAGTACTTGTCAGATTTGAGTTGAAGTGAAAGCCACTTGTGCTGGTGAAGAGTACAGATGGCAGTGACGAGGGGGCGTTAATGAGCCCGAGCTCAAGCTCTATTATGCTTTTATTGCACAGTAAAGGCAAATGTCTGTCTCTGGATTAAGGAAAGCAAGATTTTCCCACAGTGAGGAGCTACTTAATCAAAATATGGAATTAGTGGCTTCTCATCTCGTCAGTTTGCACTGTGGAAGCTACTGAAACAGTTAAGGCCACGTCTCACTAAGCAACATCACTAGCAACATCGCTGCTGAGGCACGACTTTTGTGACGTTGCTAGCGATGTTGCTGTGTGTGACATCCAGCAACAACCCGGCCCCTGCTGTGAGGTCGTTGGTTGTTGCTGAATGTCCTGGACCATTTTTTAGTTGTTGCTCTCGCGCTGTGAAGCACAGATCGCTGTGTGTGACAGCGACAGAGCAACAACTAAATGTGCAGGCAGCAGGAGCCGGCTTCTGCGGACGCTGGTAACCAATGTAAATATCGGGTAACCAAGAAGCCCTTTCCTTGGTTACCCGATATTTACCTTAGTTACTAGCGTCCGCCGCTCTCACGCTGTCAGTGCCAGCTCCCTGCTCCCTGCAGACGTAGCAGAGTACACATCGGGTAATTAACCCGATGTGTACTCTGGCTAGGAGTGCAAGGAGCCAGCACTAAGCGGTGTGCGCTGGTAACCAAGGTAAATATCGGGTTGGTTACCCGATATTTACCTTAGTTACCAAGCGCAGCATCGCTTCCACGTGTCGCTGCTGGCTGGGGACTGGTTGCTGGTGAGATCTGCCTGTTTGCCAGCTCACCAGCAACCCATGTAGCAACGCTCCAGCGATCCCTGCCAGGTCAGGTTGCTGGTGGGATCCCTGGAGCGGCGCTTAGTGTGAAGGTAGCTTTACTGTCAAACACAAAAAATTAAATTTATAAGTAAAGAACAACCAACAACCCCAGCATCAACAACCCCAGCATCAACAACCCCAGCATCAACAACCCCAACCCCAATAACCACCGCAACCACCACCACCACCACCCAACATCAACCACCACCCACCATCCACCACCACCCAACATCAACCACCACCCACCATCCACCACCACCCACCATCCACCACCACCCAACATCAACCACCACCCAACATCAACCACCACCCAACATCAACCACCACCCAACATCAACCACCACCCAACATCAACCACCACCCAACATCAACCACCACCCAACATCAACCACCACCCAACATCAACCACCACCCAACATCAACCACCACCCAACATCAACCACCACCCAACATCAACCATCACCCAACATCAACCATCACCCAACATCAACCATCCAACATCCACCACCCCAGCAGAGCTCCTGACAAACTTTATTCAGTGATAGCTGAAGACTTCAAAAACGTAATAGTTCAGTGCATAGAATTGAAAACAACCTCTTTGGTGAAGAGTATGTCCTAAAACGTTGCAATTTTCTCAAAAACGCAGGCAAAATTTGTGCACATTTTTCCGTTTTTGCAGCTTGAAATTTTGACGTAACTCTGCATTTGCTCATTAAAGGTACAGATACAGGCACAGATTCATCAAGACCAGCATTGTCTATGTCAGCCTTGATGAGGGGGAATATTGAAATCTGATCTACCTCTCTTGACCTGACATCTCCTCCCTAGTAACCAAAATCCCGCAATGTCTCTCTGCTATTTCATCCTTCTTCTCTATGCAATTTCTAAAGCTTAACATGGACAAAACTAACTTCATTGCCTCCTCTCTCAACCCCCCAAGCAAACCTATCAGTTGATGGCTGCACACGCTCCCCAGTCTCACAAGCTTGTTGGCTTGGAGTAACCCTCCACTCTGCTCTCTCCTTCAAGCCGCACATCCAAGCCCTCTCCACGTTCTGCCAACTACAACTCAAGTATCTCCCGGATTCGTACATTCCTTAAC
>NC_134362.1:41695826-41723326 GCF_048569485.1 Anomaloglossus baeobatrachus
TCCTACAACAGCAGCAACTCCTACAACAGCAGCAACTCCTACAACAGCAGCAACTCCTACAACAGCAGCAACTCCTACAACAGCAGCAACTCCTACAACAGCAGCAACTCCTACAACAACAACAGCAACTCCTACAACAACAACAGCAACTCCTACAACAACAACAGCAACTCCTACAACAACAACAGCAACTCCTACAACAACAACAGCAACTCCTACAACAACAGCAACTCCTACAACAACAACAGCAACTCCTACAACAACAACAGCAACTCCAACAACAACAACAACAGCAACTACTACAACAACAGCAACTACTACAACAACAGCAACTACTACAACAACAGCAACTACTACAACAGCTCACTTACTTGATTGCTGCTACTGGTCTCTTAGTGTTAGGTTTATTTACATGCATATGAGTGGTCACCTGATGGACCTCACTAAAAGGGGAAACCAGGGAACTGTCAGGGGACACCAGCAGCAGTAGAAAAGGAATGGATGTTGTCTAGTGAAAAGTATGGTGGGCCTTTTTAATAAAAATAAATTAAAAACAAAAAAACTTTTTTAGTGGACAAACCCTTTAAGAATTAATTTAAGAATTAATGTTCACTCAAATCTAAGAACCAAATTAAAAAATTGCATCCCATGCCACCATAACAGGGTATGACTACACTCGTCAATAACAGGATCGAGCCTCAAAAGGAAGAGGATGGATCCTGCGGTTCTCGGCATATGGGTTAATAACGGCGCACACAATAGTCCGGGATGCCTGCGCGTGCTTGTGGCGAGCTCTCCGCTTCCCTCTCTGCTTGATTCTTGTAATCCCCCACTAATCTACAGTGCGTCCATTAGAGAACCTCAAAGCACAGACGTGATATCGCTCCTCTCTCTGACAAGACTTGTTCTCACACAGGATTTCACTGACCATGAATCTCTGCCAATTACCATACACATCTATAAATCTTCACTCACAAAAGCGAAGAAACCATATGTTGAAGACGCAGACTCATTTTCCCAAGTGCCTGCCAAACAGACAAGCAAAGACATTTAGAGGCCCCGGAACAATGTTGCCACAGGGTGCCAAATTTACAGGGAAAAAAAAAAAAGGGAGGCCTATAGGCTGCTGTCACGCAAACGTTTGACAAGTGTTGCCAAATGGCTCCATAGGCTGCGCGCAGTGACTGAGCTCTTTGTGCTCCAGCTTAAATGCTGCAAATGCAGCTGCTGCTGACGAGACGTGAAATTCTACACATCGCAGCACATATTCCTCACCGGCCTGCCGAAGATCACAACTTACACAAAGGTCTTCTTAGACGTATGTGCAGAAAATGTCGCCATTACTGGACTTGGCCCATATAGCCATATCATATGTAACACGTATACGGACGTCTACAGCACGGACACTGCAGGTTTATCTCAATATTACATCAATATAAAGATTTGTTACAAAAGGTCTTCACCGATGAAAACTTATGTAAAACATCTACATGTGATAACACTGGCAATCATTACCAACCTCTATTTTGTCTGTCTTGGCGTCACCCCAGTAAAGCTTTCCATCTTGAAGATCCAGAGCCAATCCATTAGGCCAACCTAAAGATGAATTGACGAGAACAATCCTTTCTGTCCCGTCTAAGTAAGCCGACTCAATCTTTGGTTTTCCGCCCCAATCTGTCCAGTACATAAAACTAAAAATGATAAAAAAAAAAATATATTAAGAACAGCAGAAGCAGCAAGAGCAACATCAGCAGACTGAGCAAGAGGCATCAACAGAAGCAGCAACAACAGCAGCAAGAGTAACAACAGCAAGAAGCCGCAGCAAGAGGCATCAGACAGCAAGAAGCCGCAGCAAGAGCAACAACAGCAAGAAGCCGCAGCAAGAGCAACAACAGCAAGAAGCCGCAGCAAGAGCAACAACAGCAAGAAGCCGCAGCAAGAGCAACAGCAAGAAGCCGCAGCCAGAAGCCGCAGCAAGAGCAACAACAGCCCGAAGCCGCAGCAAGAGCAACAACAGCAAGAAGCCGCAGCAAGAGCAACAGCAAGAAGCCGCAGCCAGAAGCCGCAGCAAGAGCAACAACAGCAAGAAGCCGCAGCAAGAGCAACAACAGCAAGAAGCCGCAGCAAGAGCAACAACAGCAAGAAGCCGCAGCAAGAGCAACAACAGCAAGAAGCTGCAGCAAGAGCAACAACAGCAAGAAGTCGCAGCAAGAGCAACAACCGCAAGAAGCCGCAGCAAGAGCAACAACCGCAAGAAGCCGCCGCAAAAGCAACAACCGAAGCCGCCGCAAAAGCAACAACCGAAGCCGCCGCAAAAGCAACAACCGAAGCCGCCGCAAAAGCAACAACCGAAGCCGCCGCAAAAGCAACAACCGAAGCCGCCGCAAAAGCAACAACCGAAGCCGCCCCAAGAGCAACAGCCGAAGCCGCCCCAAGAGCAACAGCCGAAGCCGCCCCAAGAGCAACAGCCGAAGCCGCCCCAAGAGCAACAGCCGAAGCCGCCCCAAGAGCAACAGCCGAAGCCCCGAGAGCAACAGCCGAAGCCCCAAGAGCAACAACCGAAGCCGCCCCAAGAGCAACAGCCGAAGCCGCCCCAAGAGCAACAGCCGAAGCCGCCCCAAGAGCAACAGCCGAAGCCGCCCCAAGAGCAACAGCCGAAGCCGCCCCAAGAGCAACAGCCGAAGCCGCCCCAAGAGCAACAGCCGAAGCCCCGAGAGCAACAGCCGAAGCCCCAAGAGCAACAACCGAAGCCGCAAGAGCAACAACCGGAGCAGCAAGAGCAACAACAGGAGCAGAATAGACTGTTCTTCTAGAAACAAATAGAAAAAAAAAAAATTAAGCTAGGGGCAGTTTCATCATTTTGCTTCAGAAATCTGATGTAACGCTATTTGAAACGTTGCAAAATGTTTGTTACTTTGTTACTTCGTTGTAAAACAGTTTGGCAAAATTTGGCGTTATTGTGCCAGTAACACCTTTTTCAAAAGTGGGCATATCTTAGCATAAGGGAGAGTGGCAAAGTGCAGAAGAAAAAAATGTATCATGATTTACGCCACATGCTGATCGTAAATTACGGCAAAATGTTCTTCAGTCCATGAGTGGAGTGCAATACTGACTCTGCACAGGACAGCTGAAAGATGAACCAAATTCATCAAGAGGCACAGTAATGATATTAGCACATATTACTCTACAGAATCCTGCATGCTGATTGGTCTACACCAGTCTTTTTAAAATCAGCCCCTTTATTTTACCAATAAGAAAAACAAGCAATTATAGGCTCTTCTGCCATTAAAATACCAACTCACCCAGTTAGTGGATTTAGCACAATGGCTCTTGGTTCATCCAGATTTTCAGATATTAAGATTTTCCTGGAGGTTCCATTAAGGCGGGTTACTTCAATACGGTCAGTCCCAGTGTCTGTCCAGTAAAGATTCCGGGCCACCCAGTCAACGGCGATGCCATCTGGATGCTTTATCTCTGTGGTCACCAACGTCTGTGCTCCAGAACCATCCAGATAGGCTCGACGGATTGCTCGAACCTCATCATCAGTCCAATAGATGTATCCTTCGACTGGGTCATAGTCGATGGCAATGGCATGTCTTATATCATCGATTTGTAGTACGATATCTGTAAAATCTGGCATGTCTAGAGAGATCCTCCGCAGATCGGTTCTTCTTGCCAGCAGAAGAACGTCATCGGCTCCTACAAGAAACATGTATATTTGGTGCATGTTAATCCAGCAGATTCTTTATCAAGAGGTTATAGTCTACATTTTGGATCCCATCAGGGTCACGGTCTACATTTTGGATCCCATCAGGGTCACGGTCTACATTTTGGATCCCATCAGGGTCACGGTCTACATTTTGGATCCCATCAGGGTCACGGTCTACATTTTGGATCCCATCAGGGTCACGGTCTACATTTTGGATCATATCAGGGTCACGGTCTACATTTTGGATCATATCAGGGTCACGGTCTACATTTTGGATCATATCAGGGTCACGGTCTACATTTTGAATCCCATCAGAGTCACGGTCTACATTTTGAATCCCATGAGGGTCACGGTCTACATTTTGGATCCCAACAGGGTTACGGTCTACATTTTGGATCCCAACAGGGTCACGGTCTACATTTTGGATCCCATGAGGGTCAAGGTCTACATTCTGAATCCCATGAGGGTCACGGTCTACATTTTGAAATCCCATGAGGGTCACGGTCTACATTTTGAATCCCATGAGGGTCACGGTCTACATTTTGAATCCCAACAGGGTTACGGTCTACATTTTGGATCCCAACAGGGTCACGGTCTACATTTTGGATCCGATCAGGGTCACGGCCTACATTTTGGATCCGATCAGGGTCACGGCCTACATTTTGGATCTGATCAGAGTCATCGCCTACATTCTGTATCCGATCAGGGTCATAGTCCACAATTACTTTGGGTATATTTGTGCATTTCTTCATTACATAGTCTATGAAACCATGGAAGATAGCTACAGAATCAAAAAGTTAACATCCCACACCCGAAACAAACATTCATCCACGTGTCTAGAGCAACATATAGCTAAAAATCTATATGTGAATGAGTGATCTCCGAGTGCACAGCTCTGAAAGATAAAATGTAGCGCTACGTATTGTGAATGCAGGACTGCGGTGTTTAATTATCACGAGTATATGAAACATAGGGAGAACATGAAAGAAACATCAAATCCGCAAGGACCATGGATGAGGCCATTTTCAATGCTTCATTCATAAAAATACAGAAGCTGCGAGATTTCTAGTGAAGCCGTCACTTCAGGATCAAATATTGGTTAGACACTGAGTGGGCCCATGAGTGGGCCCATGAGTGGGCCCATGAGTGGGCCCATGAGTGGGCCCATGAGTGGGCCCATGAGTGGGCCCATGAGTGGGCCCATGAGTGGGCCCATGAGTGGGCCCATGAGTGGGCCCATGAGTGGGCCTATGGAAATCATCAGGCCATTCAATCTAAAGCCAATGCTGAATAGTAAATATATTTAAAATCTAATATATAGAAAAAATAAAATAAAATTATAGACATGTTTGATTTAAACCACTTCTGTACAGACCAGGAAGTGTGAGTCTAGTATTGGGCTTAGTGGTCAGCGTAAGAATGGCAAGGCTCCAGCTTTATTATTACATTAAATAGTTATATGGAAATATTGAAAACAAAAAACAATTACCAAACTATTGATACAAATTTAACATAGAATCCCAATTTAATGGGATTGTCCACTCAATGGACGAAGCAAAGTCTGGTTTTGAGCTTAGTGGTCAGTGTGAGAACTGCAAGATTTCAGCTTTAGTTTTACTGTAGGTAGGGATATGGAAAAATTAAGATCACAAAAAACATTAGCAAAATATTTACATAAATGAAACACAGAATCCCAATTTAATAGGATTGTCCACTAACTGGACAATGCGGAGTCTAGTATTGGGCTTAGTGGTGAGTGTGATATCTGCAAGATTTCAGCTTTATTTTTACATTAAATGGTTATTTGGAAATATTGAGCTAAAAAAAAAACAATCAAAATATTTCTATTTTAAGTCAGGATGCAAATTTAATGGGATTGTCCACTAAATAGACAATGCTGAGTCTAGTATTTGACTTAAGGCGGCGTTACACGGGATGATGTATCGTGCGATTGCGCCCGCCCTCGTCATTTGTGCGTCACGGGCAATTCATTGCCTGTGGCGCACAAAGTCGCTAACCCCCTGTCACACGTACTTACCTCCCTAACGACCTCGATGTGGGCGGCGAACATCCACTTCCTGAAGGGGGAGGGACGTTCAGCGTCACAGCGACGTCACACAGCGGCCGGCCAATAGAAGCTGAGGGGCGGAGATGAGCGGGATGTAACATCCCGCCCACCTCCTTCCTTCCGCATTGCCGGCGGGACGCAGGTAAGGTGTTCGTCGCTCCCGGGGTTTCACACGGTGCGATGTGTGCTGCCTCGGGAACGATGAACAACCAGAGCACAGAAGGAGGAACGACATTATCAAAATGAACGACGTGTCAACGAGCAACGATAAAAGGAGTATTTTTGCTCGTTAACAGTCGTTCGGAGGTGTCACACGCAACGATATGTCAAATGATGCCGGATGTGCTTCACGGAATCCGTGACCCCGACGACATATCGTTAGATATATCGTAGCGTGTGACGGGGCATTTAGTGGTGAGTGATAGCTGCAAGATTTCAGCTTTATTATTACAATGGTTATTTAGAAATATTGAGCTAAAAAAAAAAAAAAAAAATCAAAATATTTCCATTTTAAAGATAGAATCCAAATTTAATGGGATTGTCCACTAAATGGACAATGCCGAGTCTAGTATTGGGCTTAGTGGTCAGTGTGAGAATTGCAAGATTTCAGCTTTTTTCACATTATATATTGTTATAGAAATATTGAGAACAAAAAAAAAAATTATCAAAACATTTCTACACATTAAAACATAGAATCCCAATTTAATAGGATTGTCCACTAAATTGACAATGCAGAGTTTAGTATTGGGCTTAGTGGTCAGTGTGAGAGTTGGAAGGTTTCAGCTTTATTTTTACATTAGCTACTCATATGGAAATATCAAAAAAAAATCAAAATATTTTAACAAATTTAAGATAGAATCCAATTTTAATTGCATTGCTCACTAAAGGGACAAAATAGAGTCTAGTATTGGGCTTAGTGGTCTGTGTGAAAACTGCAAGATTTCAGGGTTTTGGTTTTTTTACATTATATATTGATATGGAAATATTGAAAACATAAAACCAATATCAAAATATTTATACAAATGAAACATAGAATCCCAATTTAATAGGACTGTCCACTAAATGGAGAATGCAGAGGCTCGTATTGGGCTCAGTGGTCAGTGTCAAAATGTTATCTTTATTTTTGCATTAGTTACATGGAAATGTTGAGAACAAAAAAACCATCAAAATATTTATACAAATTTAACATAGAATGCAAACTTAATGGGATTGGCCACTAAAGGGATAATACAGAGTCTAGTATTGGGCTTAGTGGTCAGTGTGAGAATTGCAGGATTTCAGGGTTTGGGGGTTTTTTTTACATTTATCAATATAGTTTTTTTGTTTTCAATATTTCCATATCAATAAATAAATAATGTAAAAAAAAAAACAAAACCCTGAAATCTTGCAATTCTCACACTGACCACTAAGCCCAATACTAGACTCCGCATTGTCCCTTAATTAGAATCCCAATTTAATAGGATGGTCCATGTTTCATTTGTATAAATATTTTGAAATTGTTTTTTGTTCTCAATATTTCCATATCAAAATATTTATACAAATGAAACATGGACAATCCTATTAAATTGGGATTCTAATTAAGGGACAATGCGGAGTTTTTGGGTTTAGTGGTCAGTGTGAGAACTGCAAGATTTCAGGTTTTTAATGGGATTGTCCACTAAAAACTTTTTCGGGGTGTTTTTTCATCATTTTACACGAGGGACTACAGTACGTAAGAGGTTGTCCAACTAGGATTTCCTGGCGACATTCCCTTTAAATAAGACATCAATAAACCGTCAATACACTGATTAAGTGATTGTACCAGTAAAATGAACAGCTCACACAGCATAAGAGAATCAGTGGGAAAAAAAAAAAAATTAAGTTAAAGGCTCTTCGAATATGGTAGCACTGGCCAAATTATGACTTTGCTAATCGTACGCTGACCTGCAGAATAGAGTTACCAGTGAATGGTAAAAATGTCATTTTCTGATGACACATTTCCGTTAAATACTTGAAGACCCTATTAAGCGGGGCCGAACGGCTCAGCGCCTTATATAGTAAGAAACTGCAGAAGAAAACAGGATTCATGTGAAAGTGGAAAAAGTAGTCTTAGATAATATTCAGAATTATCTTCACTTGTAATGCAGAAGTTATGATTGTGTTCCAGCGCTGCTGATAAATATATATATTTTATTTGCAGAACTCAATCACTGTGGTAGAAGGAAGTCGAGCACATTCCCAGACACGACACATTCGCCCGGGGCCTGTTTACAAAAAGCTTTCCAAGTGTTTGAAATCTGATCTGAAATCCATCCCATGCAATCACAGTACATATACAGTACAGAGCCATCTGTGAAAACTGGTGGTCAAAGGATCAAAAATTCACACAATACATTAATAGTTTAGATAAGGTTATAAACCCTGAACCAAGACAATTTCCAGCACCGTGGTCAGGGCTGAGGAGCTGAACTGCACAACTAGGGATTCCCTAATTTAAGGGTTCTCCGTTACTTAATAGCGGCATCACATTCTGCAGAGCTGTATACAAGACAGTACCTTAAACATTTTCCATTACTAATGTGACCCTCTTTCTTTTGTCCTAACTGTTCCTAACCAACACTTTCCTAATATACTGTACTTCTATCTACTCTGCTCCTGTAAGCTCATTTCTAAGAGGCTCGTATATACCTTTATTGTTGTAGTAGCGTTGATTCTTCTGGCTACAGACCGGAATTGGACCAACCAAGCAGTGCACATCACTGGTGGGGGCATCAGTATGTTAAAGAGGTTTTCCCCTACTAATGTGACCCTCTTTCTTTTGTCCTAAGTCTTCCTAACCAACACTTTCCTAATATACTTTAACTACTCTGCTCCTGTAACCTGATCTTTAAAACGCTTGTAAAATACCTTTGTTGTTGTAGCTTTGATCCTTCCAGCTGCAGACCGGAATCGGACCAACTGAGCAAGGCACGTCACTAGTATGGGCTGAGAGGGGAGTTTAGTGTGATCTGGACATGCATGCCCAGACTACGGTCACTCAAAGGCAGCCCCTCCAGTGACATGCCCTGCAGCCAGAAGGATTAATGTTATAAACAATATAAAAGGTATTTATGACCCTCTTAAGGCCCAGTCACACTAAACAACTTACCAGCGATCCCAACAACGATACAACCTGATAGGGATCGCTGGTAAGTTGCTAGGAGGTTGCTGGTGAGATGTCACACTGCGACGCTCCAGCGATCTCACCAGCAACCTGACCTGGCAGGGATCGCTGGAGCGTCACTACACGAGGAAGCATGCTGCGCTTGGTAACTAAGGTAAATATCAGGTAATAAACCCGATATTTACCTTAGTTACCAGCGCACACCGCTTAGCGCTGGCTCCCTGCACACCTAGCCACAGTACACATTGGGTTAATTACCCGATGTGTACTCTGCTACGTGTGCAGGCAGCAGGAGAAGGCTTCAGCGGACGCTGGTAACCACGGTAAACAGCGGGTAACCAAGAAGCCCTTCCCCTTGGTTACCCGATATTTACCTTAGTTACCAGCGTTCGCCGCTCTCACACTGCCAGTGCCAGCTCCCTGTTCCCTGCACACATAGCCACAGTACACATCGGGTTAATTACCCGATGTGTACTGCAGCTACATGTGCACAGAGCAGGAGCTGGCACTGACAGCTGAGAGCGGCGGACGCTGGTAACGAAGGTAAATATCGGGTAACCAAGGTAAGGGCTTCTTGGTTACCCGCTGTTTACCGTGGTTACCAGCGTCGGCAGAAGTCGGCTCCTGCTGCCTGCACATTTAGTTGTTGCTCTGTCGCTGTCACACACAGCGATGTGTGCTTCACAGCGGGAGAGCAACAACTAAAAAATGGCCCAGGACATTTAGCAACAACCAGCGACCTCACAGCGGGGGCCAGGTTGTTGCTGGATGTCACACACAGCAACATTGCTAGCAAGTTGTGCCTCAGCAGCGATATTGCTAGCGATGTTGCTTAGTGTGACGGTACCTTTAGAAATAAACTTACAGGAGATTAGATAGCATAAGTATATTAGGAAAGTGTTGGTTAGGAAGAGTTAGGCCAAAATAAAACAAAAAAACCTCTTTAAACTGGGCATAGGGAAAATCCACTACAGACCTTTGGAGAGTTATTGGTGCTTTTTTTTTTAAATCAATGAAAAGCTTTAAGAATGATCTTGAGATGTGGAACTCTATGCAGCAAGATACAGGACTCTAATAGGTTCCTGTGTGCTGAAACAATTCTTTTGGGACAGTTAATTACTATTTATGCCGTGTCCTACAAGTTTATTGGGGTTGTCCACTAATAGGACAATGCCTTCTGATTCCACTTTTTTTCCCCCCAGTTAAAAACAAAGACATTATACTCACCTCCGCGAGTCCAATCACCGCCGACTTCTCTCTCCCCGCATTTGACCAAATGAGTTAAAATCAACAGGAAGTGACGGTGCCGCTAACTTCCTGTTGATTGCTCATTTGGTCCGAAGGTGTGGCGAGAGAAGTCAGCAGTGATTGGACGCAGGGCTCCCATGATGCCACAATGTCACATAAGCCCCAAACTGCGATTACCGACAGCGCTGGAACGGCGCCAGCAAGGGGAGGAGAGTACAGGGACTTTTATTTTAACTAGGGGAAACAAGTGGAATCAGAAGGGGTTGTCCTAGTAGTGGACAAACCCTTTAACACTGGTGACCATACATATGAATGTTTGTTGTAGAAGTGCTGTTGATGGGAACATATCTATTACTAAACCAATATGAATACTTCAGCAAAAGAAAAAAAAAAGAAAAAAAAATTACTTTTCACATTCTGCATGGTCATTTTTCCTATTTTTGCTTCAGTTTTTTTTAGAATTTGTTGATAAAAAAAAATAAATGAAAAAAATTCACTTATTCTGCATTTCGCTATTATTGCTATAGTATTTTTATATTTTTTTAGAATTTCTGCGATGATTAAAAAAAAAATTAGCTTTTCATATTCTCCATTGTCATTTCCCCATTTTATTTTTTTTTATTTCAGTTATGAAAAAAAATTATAAAAAGAAAAAACAAAATATTTAATTTTCATATTCTACATTGACATTTCCCTATTTTTTTTTTATTTTTTTTTACATTCCAGTTATGAAAAAAAAAATTATAAAAAAATAAAAACAAACATTTCATTTTCATATTCTACATTGGCATTTCCCTATTTTTGCTTCTGCATTTTTTTTTATTTTTAGTTTTTAGAATTTCTGTTTTGATTAAAAAAAAATAAATAAATAAATAAATAAATAAAACAAAAATACAACATTGTCTTTCCTGTATATTATGAATTAGATACTTGGAAAAAAAATATGCAGAAAAAAAAAATGTTGCAGTAATAATGGCGAGAGATGCCATCACAGCGGTTTTGCAGTTGGGCCGGTGTGATGCTCCGGGAATATAATGGATGTTACCCCGGGACTGTGAGAAAAGTACAGCCTGTAAACTGAAGTTAAGCTTTCTTTTAAAATGTCACTCCACTCCCCAATTTAAAGATTGAAAAAATAAAAAAAAAAAAACAAAAGAAGAAAAGGCATTTGCTCCACAGAAGGTATGCATAAATTTTTGCTAAACAAAAAACCCCACTCTGACAAGTTCGCCCGGGCCCGTAAATTCTAAGGGGGTAGCTACGGACAACTATGGAAGTCTAAAAAAAAAGCTCCGCTTTGGAGCAATTATACAGACTGACAAATGACTGCGAACCATTCCCATTGCACAACGGAGCTGTTCATTTGTAAATGAGCTGCCCATGGCCTTGATCAAGAAGTCTCGCTGGACGGGGCATAGAAATTAGCTGTTTGATTTCTAAAGCAAATGTTTACTGCGCACAGACATGCCCGATAATGGGTTCAGGTCGTCCTCGAACCTCTGACCTACGGGACGTTTAAATGGAAGGGTTTTGTTGGAGCTGAAGGCATGTGTATGTGTTACGCATATAACGTGGCAGATTATACGGCCGTTTCGGGCATTCAAGCTGCAGACAAAGGTAACTGATATCTAGAGAGATGCAAAAAAAAAAAAATCAGAGATGACCAATCAATGATCTGCATCATCCATCTCTGGTGTTCCATATTAGACAAGTTCCCCGAATATTGTGTTCATTCCATAGAAGTGCACCACCAAACTTTTTTTTTTTTTTTTACTTTGGCTGCTTAACTTTTTTTTGCAAATTTCCAGATGACAAATTGCCTAAACTATCCCTTAAAATGGGAATTTACCATTAAATTCAAGTTGCCCAAACCACAGGACGCATTGAGGGACTGGAACCAGGTATGTTTCACTGTGAGACACCGCGAGGTTTCCAAGCTGGCCGACTGATTACTCCCATGATGTCCCTGGTTGGCTTAATTCCACCCCAGTCCCGTTAATTTACAGGTCACACATGGGACAGACCTTTCGACCAAATGGAATGGGGCAGAGAGAAGTTGGACGGGATCTGCAACTAGTTACGTCTCAACTTACGGTCTCTTGCCGGATGTACAAAGGGTCTTCTCTGAAACGATGCAGTGCTTCACAGCCTCCGATGAATCTAATGACAAGGTCTCCTTAAAGGGGTTGTCCACTAGTAGGACAACGCCTTCTGATTTCTCGTGTCTCCCAGTTAAAATAAAAGACCCTGTACTCATCTTCTGTTCTGGTGCCATTCCACTGCTGTTGGTGGCTGACGTGACATCACACGAGCTCCATGTCCAATCACCGCCGGCTTCTCTCTCCACGACTTCGAACCACAGGAGTTACACAACAGGAAGGGACGCCGCTCTAAATGTGTGTTTTACCACACAGCACAATGCCACAGATGTCGCAGGTTTTGAGGGAACGTACACTTGGCTTGCTGACTGCAGGAATGGCCACCAGAGTTCTTGGCCGTTAATTGAATGTTCATTTCTCTACCATAAACCATCTCCAAAAGGCGTTACAGAGAATTTGGCAGAACATTCTATTATCCTCCCAACCTCAGCCCACGTGTGACCACACCAGTCCCGGACCTCCACATCCACATTCAGCATCTTCACCTCCAAGATCATCTGAGACCGGCCACCTGGACAGGGGCTGCAACAATCGGTGAATAACCAAAGAATTTCTGCACAAACTGTCATAAAGGCCGGAGTCACACTTGCTAGTGCCTCGCGTGTAACTCACGCAAGTCTCTCATTGAATCACCCGGCACGGCCGCACACTATGCAAACAGGAGCATCTGAGCTGCATAGAGATACTTGCAACCAACCCGCTCCTGTTAGGGGAGTGTGCGGCCAAGCCGGGTTCTACCATGAGAGACTCGCGTGAGTTACACGCGAGGCACTAGCAAGTGTGATTCTGGCCAAACAGTCTCATCTGCTGCTCGTCATCCTCATCGGGGGTCTCCACCTGACTGTAGTTCACCGTAGTAATCGACTTGAGTGGGCAAAGGCTCACATTCAATGACTTCTGGCTCGTTGGAGATGTTCTCTTCTCGGATTATTCCTGTTCTTCATTGTACAGGGCAGATGGCAGACTGTGTCTGGCGTCGTGTGGGTGATGTCAGCATTGTGAATGGAGTGACCCATGGTGGCGCTGGGGTTATGGTATGGCCTGGAGTATGGACAATGAACACCGGTGCATTTTATTGATGCCATTTTGAATGCACAGAGATACAGTCACGAGATCCTGAGGCCATTGTTGTGCCTCATCCACCACCATCACCCCATGTTGGAGCTGATAATGCACGGCCCCATGTTACAAGGATCTGGACAATTCCTGGAAGCTGGAAACATCCCAGCTCTTGCATGGCAGCCACGTCACCGGACAGGTCGCCCATTGAGCATGTCCGGGATGCATTGGTTCGGTGTATAAGTCAGTATGTCCAATATCCAGCAACTTCGCAGCCATTGAGGAGGAGCCGACCAACAATCCACAGACCGCAAAAATCACAACTTGATCAACTCTATATAAAGGAGATGTGTTGCACTGAGTGAGGCAAATGTTGGTCACACCGGATACTTAATGGTTTTCTGACCCACCACCCCTCAATACTGTAAAACTGCACATTTTAGAGTGGCTTTTAATTGTGGCCAGCCTAAGGCGCACCTGTGCAATAATCCTGCTGTCTAATCAGTAACCTGATATGTCACACCTGTGAGGTGGATGGATCATCTCAGCCAAGGAGAAGAGCTCACTAACACAGATGCGGACAAATTTGTGGACAATTTTTGAGAGAATATTTGAGAGTTTTAAATCTTTGAGTTCAGCTGATGAAAAAGGGAGAAAAAAACATGAACAAATAAGCCGTACAAAGAGTCTATCAAAAAATTTGACGAAATTATTAAAGACAATGAAGGTAAAGAAAACAATTGACATCTCTGTAAACAAATTGGAAAACATAAATACCGAATATTTTACCTATTTTGCACGATTTTCCATCATCCATCAGCTGGACCCCGGTTGGACAGGCGCAGCTGTAAAAGGGATCTCTTGGCGACAATAGGCAAAGATGGGAGCATCCTCCATTATTGTCATCGCATGGTGTTTGGACTGAAAAAACAACCAAAAAAGTAATATTAGAAATGAAGGAATGTTTAAAGAACCAAAAAAAAAACAAAAAACATAAAAACCGGTAAATAAAAAGTTGACATTCGGCAATATTTATTGATAATGAAGATGTTCCCTAATCCAAGCCTGATCTGGCGACTTCTATTGGTATGAAGCCCATTTCACACATCCAACAATCATGCTTCAAGTATGGGGCACAATGTTTGGACTGGTTATCAAACTCAACAGCCTCATATATGGCTAGGAGTCTGGAGTACGGGTCAGGAGAACCAAGGCCGGTGTAGCTATCACGGACGTTCTCGAGCCATGCATGTCAGAGGAGTGAAGGCGGCCTTACAGCGAACATTGTATTTGTGACAATGGGTTTCGATATCCTCGGCTCTCTGGTTTTCGACATCACACAAGCCAGGAAGATTCTGGAAGTGTGTGCTAAAATGTCTGCAATAGTGATGAGCGAGGACTACCTCGCTGGAGTGTTCACTACTCTTAAGGAGCAGTTGGATAGATG
Organism: Anomaloglossus baeobatrachus; assembly: GCF_048569485.1. Taxonomy (NCBI): domain Eukaryota; kingdom Metazoa; phylum Chordata; class Amphibia; order Anura; family Aromobatidae; genus Anomaloglossus; species Anomaloglossus baeobatrachus. The sequence goes on from NC_134362.1 coordinate 41,710,659, forward strand.
CGACTAGAGTACCTGGGGGTAAGAGAAGTCAATGGAGAATGAGCATTTTTTCGGTAAAGCCAATGGAAAAATGCTCTGGTTCCCTATTGACTTCCATTATACTTGGATGCTCGTGTTACGCCCGTCCGAGCATTAACTTCATGTTACAAGTCCTGAGCACCTGAGCATTCTAGTGCCCGCTCATCACTAGTTACAAGTACCGAGCCACCGAGCATGGTAGTGCTCGCTCATCACTAGTTACAAGTACCGAGCCACCGAGCATGGTAGTGCTCGCTCATCACTAGTTACAAGTACCGAGCCACCGAGCATGGTAGTGCTCGCTCATCACTAGTTACAAGTCCTGAGCACCCGAGCATGGTAGTGCTCGCTCATCACTAGTTACAAGTACCGAGCCACCGAGCATGGTAGTGCTCGCTCATCACTAGTTACAAGTACCGAGCATGGTAGTGCCCGCTCATCACTAGTTACAAGTACTGAGCACACGAGCATGGTAGTGCCCGCTCATCACTAGTTACAAGTACCGAGCCACCGAGCATGGTAGTGCCCGCTCATCACTAGTTACAAGTACCGAGCACCCAAGCATGGTAGTGCTCGCTCATCACTAGTTACAAGTACTGAGCACCTGAGCATGGTAGTGCCCGCTCATCACTTGGTACGAGTACCGAGCATCCGAGCATGGTAGTGCCCGCTCATCACTTGGTATGAGTACTGAGCTCCCGAGCATGGTAGTGCCCGCTCATCACTAGTTACGAGTACTGAGCACCCGAGCATGGTAGTGCCCGCTCATCACTTGGTACAAGTACCGAGCACACAAGCATGGTAGTGCTCGCTCATCACTAGTTACGAGTGCCTGAGCATGGTAGTGCCCGCTCATCACTAGTTACGAGTACTGAGCACCTGAGCATGGTGGAACTTGTAACTAGTGATGAGCGAGTACCGAGCACCCGAGCATGGAAGTGCTCGCTCATCACTAGTCTACAACAAGTGGAGAGCAAGGATTGGAACAGGCGGCTTGTGTTGGAGATGCTGTGTCAAGTGAATAGTCAAGAAAATTAAAATAAATTGGCAGCAAGGTTTACACCAACAGTTTTTAAAACAGAGTTAGCTTCTTGACCTCCGGAAGACACGTGGAAGAAACCAATTGAACATTAACACAAGCAGGAGCTTTTCCTTTTGGATCACCTTTTCACATGCTCCTTCACCTGATGCAGCTACAAAGTCAAAAACTTTTCTTCCAGTGTAGGAGACCTTCTAATATAAGATTTACCAACTTTCGAAAAGAAGAGGACAGCAGTTGCCATAAAATTTAGAGTTCAGCTTAATTTAGCATGACGTAAGGAAAAACAAGTGGTATTTTGCCGCAACCACCAAGGATTTTAGAGCTTCGGGTCTGGTTCCACCCAATGTTGCAGTTTGAGGCTTTACATATTAAACACAGACAAGGTGGTCAAACTTACAATGTGGTTGTCGTTCCTGGCTAAAAACTTGGATGTCCATCGGAGAGTACAGTGCACTAAGGATCTCTCTTCTTTTCTCCCCGATGCGCTTGTTACAGGCATGGATTGAGCGGGTCTGCCAGTCCGTCCAATACAATGTATCTCCCGCCAGTGTTAAGGCAAACGGATGTGTGAGTCCTCCTTCTACAACCTTCTGCCTGTAAGTGGTATATGAAGAGACCAAAAAGTTACAAGACACAACATAGTATCAAATTTTGTTCAGCATAGAAAGCTATAAAATCACTTTAGTTGGAGGATGTGTCTTTATTACTGCATACAAGTGGATTTCGAAACCCCAGTTGTTCCCTAGTCTTATTTTCCTGCCTTCAGCTTCACTGATATCAGAATATGCTCATTTGGAGTACAGCTGATGGCAGTGATGAGTCAGCACCTGTCTTCCACTGCAATCTGCTGTACTCCAAGTTATCATATTCTGATATATTTGCTTGCCTTAATCTGCATTAATATCAAGGGAAGAACAGAGGGTTTGAAAGTCACCTAGATATAATTTTGTTTTTTTACAGGAGTGAATACAAAGTGATCTATAAAATAAAAGTTTTGTTACTCCTAAATATTTTATCTTTGCAAATAACACATTCAACATTGTAATTCACTTTATTAAGCAATTAGTATCAGTGTACAAAAAATGTGCACGTAAGTGGCAGAATAGTTCTACAAGAACATAAAAAAACAACCCACCCAAACAAGAAAAACAAAAAAGGGACATAGCAAAAGTTTAAAAACAATAAAATAAAAAAACATGTTTAATGGAAGGTAAAAGTTCCTTTTTAAGGCAGAAAGCAAAAAACAAAAAAAAAAAAAAAGTAGCGCAGGCCGTGCAGCTGTTTTCGGAGACTGCCTCGTTAAGTCCAAGAAAATTAATGCTTTCGTTAAATTAATGGCTTTGTTAATACAACCCTCTGCTTCAGCATTTCTTCATTTTCTCCTTGGTTTTTAAATTGAGCCTTTATTCTCAACATTGTTTGTTCTGCTGTCAATACGGTTTCCAGAAATTAATGCCGAAAATTCCTGTGAAATTCCACACGAGAGCAGTCTAAACAGTGGCGCAGAAACGCTGGGAAAGGGTCAGAGTTTGACTTGGTGAAGCCGTGACATTACTCCGCCAAGACACCGCGCCCTCTCTGCAGTTAAAGAGAACTTGTCACTTTTCTGATAAATTTTTGGGGACAGAGTTCAGGCCACTTTATACACTGGTAACTTGATAGTACATTCTCCGACAAGTGGATATACTGTACATAGGGTGCAGAACTACAAAGACATAGGGGCTTCTCCGCCTAGACGGGGCCCACCACCGGGGGGCCTTCTCCGCCTAGACGGGGCCCACCACCGGGGGGCCTTCTCCTTCTCCGCCTAGACGGGGCCCACCACCGGGGGGCCTTCTCCGCCTAGACAGGGCCCACCACCGGGGGGGCCTTCTCCGCCTAGACGGGGCCCACCACCGGGGGGGGGGGGGCCCTTCTCCGCCTAGACGGGGCCCACCACCGGGGGGGGCCTTCTCCGCCTAGACGGGGCCCACCACCGGGGGGGGCCTTCTCCGCCTAGACGGGGCCCACCACCGGGGGGGGGCCTTCTCCGCCTAGACGGGGCCCACCACCGGGGGGCCTTCTCCGCCTAGACGGGGCCCACCACCGGGAGGCCTTCTCCGCCTAGACGGGGCCCACCACCGGGGGGGGCCTTCTCCGCCTAGACGGGGCCCACCACCGGGGGGGGCCTTCTCCGCCTAGACCGGGCCCACCACCGGGGGGGGCCTTCTCCGCCTAGACCGGGCCCACCACCGGGGGGGGCCTTCTCCGCCTAGACCGGGCCCACCACCGGGGGGGGGCCTTCTCCGCCTAGACCGGGCCCACCACCGGGGGGGGCCTTCTCCGCCTAGACCGGGCCCACCACCGGGGGGGGCCTTCTCCGCCTAGACCGGGCCCACCAACGGGGGGCCTTGTCCGCCTAGACCGGGCCCACCACCGGGGGCTTCTCTGCCTAGATATATAAGCCCACCACAGGGGGCTTTTCTGCCGTTATCTTGATAGTATTAAGCCATTGGGTTGATGATCTTCCTCTTTGCCTTGTTCCTTCTATTCTTCTGACCATGATGTCCTTCTCCAGGGATTGCCCTCTTCGTACCATGTGTCCAAAGTAGGCAAATATGTGGCACTATAAAAAGTTAGTATGTGTTTGGCGCTGCACTATAGCATTTTAGTCAATGGGGCCACAGAATCAACAACTGCCTTGATCAAAATAGAAAACATTTGAGAAGCCCTGGTATATACATACTTTTAAAAGCAGTAGGGCCCCTACCCCTATTACCCCTTACAAAATAGATTAAAAAAAAAAAAAACATAGCGGTGCATGGTCAGCCTCCTGACCTGAACACTAATGACTGCCTGTCTTCCTCCCCAACCTTAAGGTTTAGAAGAAACACAACTGTAGAGGTAGCCATGAGAAAACCGAAAAACAAAAATTTACCTGAATGATCCGTCCAAGTTGGCTCGGTGAATAAAACTCAGCTTGGCATCTGCCCAATACAGTTTCTGTTCATCCAGATCGATTGTTAGCCCATTGGGCCAATAAATATCGGAGTCCACTATGATTTTACGGGTGCTTCCATCCATTCCGGCTCGTTCAATTCTGGGGGTTTCTCCCCAGTCTGTCCAATACATGTATCTAGGAGGGGGGAGAATAAGTAAAAATGTAAAAGTGACCAACTGCAATGGAACAGGTTACATGAAAAAAATCAAATCAATAGTCCTACATGTGCACCCATCCACATTAGGCAAAAGTTGATGAAAATGGGCAATTACAACCACAACCAACCACATCTTTTGGGTTCTTATGGGAGTTTTGCCACAAGACTTAGGATATTTGCGGAAACGTGTTTCGGGGTGTTTGCCCCTTATCAGTGTAAAGCAAGAGATCGGATTAGCACTTATGGTGTCTTGCAGCCTTTTCGGGCAACCTGAAACCAAATTCTTGTCTACTACAGAGCACAAACATAGGTTTAAGGATCTGGAAGTTAGTTTTGCACATGGTCTAGTCAAGAAGTTACTAAGAACCTCATCAACACAAGGCACAGAAGAACCAGAAGAATGGTGGAAACATTTAACTGGCACAAGTTCCTCAATTCAGGACCGAGAGGTAACAAGTCTGTGTTTTGTTGCAACTACAAAGATATAAGCTGGGGGGTGCGAAAGGGAAGGAGGAGAGCAGGTATGCGGAAGAAGGCATTAACCGAGAAGACATCCAAGGCCACATAAGCAGAGACTCAATGCCCAGGAGAAATATTAATGTGGGAAAGGAGCAGTGCACACCTATGAGCTCATCCAGACACACACAGTCAATTGTACTCCGAAATACCGCAGGATCTTCAGCTTTATGACTTGGGACAGTATGATGGTGAGAAGATAAAAGCGAAAGCTTGGCACTTAGTAGTCAATCACACCCACCAGTTCCTGCCAATGCGACTGATGCCGGTTAATGAAATTAATCACATCCAATGCATTGTTAGAAAAGTTGCTACAGGCACTGAAAACAAAACGTTGTGCACCACCGGACAATGGCACCCTTCAAGGAGACCCAGGATGCCACCTATGATCTGGCATTCCTTAATTGCTTTCTTGGTGGTATTGGTTCAGTTCAGATTGTTAAATAACAGTAAAATAACAGTTTACATCTCTGGCGGCTCCATCTATAAAAGGCAAAATACGGTTTTATGATCAGTTACAAATCCATTCGGTGAGTCCGTGGATCCTATATGTGCAGTATGGTATGTCAGTGTGAACAAGACCTTATCTACCATGGTGGAGGCAGTTACGGAAGAGATGGTTATAATGGAGCACTTCATGAACGGCAGCTACGGTTTGATTAAGTGACAGAGGGTAAGACGCCACAAGCAAAGCCCGGCGGGGAGGGGATCGCCTCCAGCAAAGCCCGGCGGGGAACCCGGGGGACGTCTCCAGCAAAGCCCGGCGGGGGACCCGGGAGACGCCTCCAGCAAAGCCCGGCGGGGAACCCGGGAGACGCCTCCAGCAAAGCCCGGCGGGGAGGGGATCGCCTCCAGCAAAGCCCAGCGGGGGCCCAGGGGACACCTCCAGCAAAGACCGGCGGGGGCCCAGGGGACACCTCCAGCAAAGACCGGCGGGGGCCCAGGGGACACCTCCAGCAAAGCCCGGCGGGGGCCCAGGGGACACCTCCAGCAAAGCCCGGCGGGGGCCCAGGGGACACTTCCAGCAAAGCCCGGCGGGAGGAAATCGCCTCCAGCAAAGCCTGGTGGGGGGGGGGGGGGGGAGGGGGGGGGGGAATTGCCTCCAGCAGCAAAGCCCGGTGGGGGAAGGGGTGGGGTTGGTTGAGGGGAAATCACCTCCAGAAATGCCCGTGGAGCGGGGGAAATGCCTCCAGCAAAGCCCGGCGGGGGCCCAGGGGACACCTCCAGCAAAGCCCGGCGGGAGGAAATCGCCTCCAGCAAAGCCCGGCGGGGGAGGGGGAGGAATTGCCTACAGCAGCAAAGCCCGGCGGGGGGGGGGGGGGTGGGGGTGGGGGTTGGGTTTGTTGGTTGAGGGGAAATCACCTACAGCAAAGCCCGTGGAGGGGGGGGGGGAAAATCATCGGCTCCAGCAAAGCCCGGTAGGGGGTCTCAGGTCATTCACAAATGTGTTTACTGCATATATAAACCTTATAGTACAAATTTACTTTGAAGCGGACCTGTCACCAGATTTCATTATACAAGCTTCAAATTTTCTAAAAGATCTTAGACCTGATGAGCCTGGTATATTTACTTTTAAACTTGCAAATCAAAATGACTGCATAATTCTGCAATAAAAATGTAGATGTTTAAGAGAAAAGCTCTAGACAGAGCTCACGAATCCAAGTGTATTCAGTCCGTGCCCATCCAGCATGATTGACAGCTGCAGCTTATACTGGACAGTGTGAGATCTCAGCAGTGAGGAGGGACACTGAGGCTTTGTCAGTTGCCAGGTTAGCTGGGCAGAGATTGCGGTGAACATTCAAGGATTATACAATAGAGTTGACCAAGTTGATTACTTAGAGTACATACTAAGTGCAGGGACTTCATGCTATCGTAGCTCTTCGTAAAAGAGAGGGGCATCAGGGGTGCAGGACGGGAGACTGGACGGTGAACCAAACCAGTGCGAAAACAATCGCAGCGACTCGGACACTGATTAGCAGCATCGTCATCAGGGCTAAGAGATCGATTTAATAACGTGCGCAGTTTATATTACGATATCTGGTGACAGACCGGCTTTCAGAATAAGTCCGTCATTGGCTTATGCCCTTTTTTCATCCGGATTTCGTAAATAATGGAGCTGCCAAGGACGTTCATTCATTTTGATTTATTAGTACAGATACATTATAAAATCGTAAAAGGCAGAAAAATGAATCTTATAATGGAGCTGCCAAAAAGGAGAAATATAGTGTCGGCAATCCAAATATGAATTATCAGAGAAAACCATCTATAATAAATAACTACAGAAAATAGCGTTTAATGATACAATAAATCAATACAGCCTGAAAAATCAACAGGATAATAAAAAAAACAAAACAAAAAAAAAAAACCCAATCATTCTTCTAATTTAGCAGCTTTTACTACAAACTAAGCACTGTGCATAGGCAGAAAGCTGTGAATGAAACGAATAGGGCAGGGATTACCGGTCCTCAGGAATATCAATGGCTACAGAGGAGAAGCTTGGACCGAAAGGACTAGCAGAGCTGCAGCAAATAAACCAGTGTTTTAGCAAAACTACAGCAGACCCAGCAACACTGTTGATCCCTATTTTAGGCAGCTCTTAAATTGGAGAACAGAAACCTGGCATCAGATTCTCTAAGTGCCAAGTGTACTTGTAGGTTACCAAACTTTCAAATTTTAGGCAGACCAAATTCTAATGTTGGACCTAAAAGGTGGCATATTAAAAAGGGTAACATTAAAAAGGGAAACCGTCACCACTTTTTTGGCCTATGAGGCTGCTTTCACACCTCCGGTTTTAGCAGAGCCGGCCAATCCGGCTTTAAAACCTATGCAACGGATGCGGCGACAAAACCGCATCCTTTGCATAAGTTTTTTCCATGCGGCCCGTCCGGTTTTTGCCGTATGCGGCAGGCTACTGAGCATGCGTAGTGGAAAAAAACGCATGCAGCGTCCATAGGCATGCATTGCAAATCGCGCCGCATCGGCCGGATGCGGCGCGATGCGTTTTTTTTTTTTTTGCCGGACAAAAAAATGTGCCAGGCAACGTTCTATCCAGCCGCCGCATCGGCTAAATCTGCCACATGCGGCAAAAACCGGACCGAACGCAAGGCCATGCGGCACAATACGGCATTAATGTAAGTCTATGCAAAAAAAAACCGCAATTGGCGTAAAAAAAAATAATTGTTGCGTTTTTTCTGCAAAGCGCCAGATTGTGCCGCACAGGAAAAAACGGATGTGTGAAAGCAGCCTAAGCTGCGGCCACCACCACCGGTCTCTTATATACAGCATGTTAGAATGGTTTATAAGAGCCCAGGCCGCTGTGAGAACATAAAAAACACTTTATAATACTTACCTAATGGTCACGCGGTTGGCCACATGGGCGTCTCAGTTCACTGGCGTCGGCACCGCCTCTTTCGGCCATCTTCGTCCTCCTTCTGTAGCTGCGGTGCATGATGCGTCTGATGCCATCCACACTCGCCGGCATTCAGGTCCTGAGCAGGGCAGATCAAAGTATTGTAGTGCGCCTGCGCAGGATCGGCGAGTGTGTATGACGTAGACAGTCATGCACCGCGGCTTCAGAAAGAGGACGAAGATGGCCGAAAGAGGCGGCACCGGAGGACGGAGACGCCCATCTGGCCAACCGAGCAACCGTTTGGTGAGTATTATAAAGTGATTTTTATGTTATACTCTCGGCCTGGGCTCTTATATACAGTGTGTTAGAATACTGTATATAAGAGCCCGGTGGTGGTGGCCGCAGCTTATAGGCCAAAAAAGTGTTGACAGGTTCCCTTTAACTTTAAGGTTTACATGGCCGTATTTGCTACATCCAAGGAAAACTGTCCGTCCATGGTAATCAGATTCTGAATGGAGGGGGATCAATTTTTTTGGGAGGTGGTAAGTATTAAAAAAAAAAAAAAAAGAAGGAAGAAGGGTTTCTCCACCTTCTCCTCTCTATCCTGTAAAAATTGGACTGCATTTGGATGTCATCCGACTGCGGTCTGATTTTTTTTTTCATGGGTCCCATAGAGTTGAATGACCAATTCTCGGAAGAAAATTAAATTGGACCTGTGCCCTGCCTCACTGAATAACATTGACCAGAGTGTGATTCAATTTTAGGACGGATGCCACTCGGACCGAAAATGTAGGCCCCTGCATGTGCTCTAAAGGGAATTTGTCAAAATTTGGATGACACTGTAAGCTCTAGTCTCTCATTCTAAGAAAAAAGTAATAAAAAATAAAGTCCCGGAAGCCCTTTAAATATTGAAATGTGAACTTTCCCTTTAAATCTAAGTTGTCCGCACCGTCCCTTGGGATTTGAAGTGCGTTAAAATTATAATCTGAGGAGGAATGACACTGCTCGGAGCTGTACGAGAGGCACAACCTTCTGTGCGTACGACCGGGGACCCGGTAGTTTGAGAAACCTCACTTGCTGTGGTTGAGCTTAAAATAGAGGCTGCCATTCTCTAGCATATGTTCATTCCTCACAAGCCAAAATGCAATGTCAACAATCTCAGCAAGACTGATCTGTTTAGAGGAACCGTGTCAGAGAATTGAGGGCGAAGGAGGCTCATCTTTACCCGAGAAACATCTCAGGAATTACACGTACTGAAGAGAACCCTGCCGCCTGTGCCTCCAGGACTCCGTAGTCCCTGTCCCATCTATCAAGATGAGCTTCTTCCAGGAGCTTTAAAGTTCAGATACTCTTATTACATATGGGCAAATTAACGCAAGAGGAATTTAAGTTGTACAAAACTCTATATTCTCCGGAATTTTTTGCAATTCACTCAAATCCAGCAAAATGAAGGCCGTCATTTTGCTAAACTGTAAAGTTCCGGTTAAAGGTTAAAAAAGCCCCCTAATATCTCATTGCTCACTTCTCTGGCCACCTCTGCAGCTGCTCGCCCTCCCCTGTAAGATCCTCGGCACATCTTACCACCAGCCACTTTGTCTTTAAGCTAGGCCGTGACTTCCATTCGACACTAAGCCAGGGTCATCCCAAGCCTAGTCGAAGCCAGAAGACAAGGCCTAGAGTGTGCAACTATGCCCTTGATATTTTGGCACAAGTGTCCTACAAGATCTTACTACACCTAGTCTAGGCCAGGACTTCTGGATGTAGCTACTCACACCTTAAGTACTGGCCCTAATCACTGTAGGAAGACTAGGTCTAAAGTACGCAACTAGGCCCTAGATATATCTGCGCATGTGATCTACAAGACCTTACTACACATACTCTAGGCCATAACTTTTGGACACAACTACTCAAGGTCTATGTATTGGGCTTACTCACGGCAGGAAGACCAGGTCTATAGTACACAACTAGGTCCTAGATATCTCTGCACATGTACCCTATAAAAGACCTTATTAGACCAGCTCTAGGTCAGACCTTCAGGACACAACTACTCGCAGCTTACATACTGGGCCTAATCATGGCAGGAAGACCAGCTCTAGAGTACACAACTAAGTCCTAGATATCTCTGCACATGTGCCCTATTAGAACCTTACTACACGTACTCTAGGCCAGGACATCTGGACGCAACTACTCACAGCCTACCTATTGGGCCTACTCACGGCAGAAAAAACAGGTCTAGAATACACAACAAGGTCCTAGATGTCGCAGGACATGAGCCCTATAAAATAGCTTATTAGACCAGCTATAGGCCAGGACTTCAGCAACTACTTGCAGCCTATGTACTGGGCCTAGTCGCAATAGTAGACCAGATCTAGAGTACACAACTGGGTCCTAGATATCTCTTCACATGTCCCCTATAAAAGACCTTATTAAACCAGCTCTACTCTAGGCCTGAACGTCAGGACGCAATTACTCACAGCCTACATACTGGGCCTAAATCACGGCAGGAAGACCAAGTATAGAGTACGCAACTAGGCCCTAGAGAACTCTGTGCATATGCCCTACAAGACCTTACTACCCCTACTCTAGGACAAAACGTCTGGATGCAACTACTCGCAGCCTACGTACTGGGCCTAGTCACGGCAAAAAGGCCTGACCTAGTATGAAGATGCAGTGCGCAACACCGATAAGAATATGTACAGTAGACATTGAGCAGCAGAGGGGCGTATCTTTTTATCCTCTATATCTATGTTTATTATTTACTGGGGGTCTCTTCAAACCCCACAGCAATACGTGACATTTAATTCGTGTACAATCAATTTGCTGCAAATCACACTTTCCTCCAAAATCGAAACTCACCCAATCCACTGATTTATAGTTCTTGTCCTTACCAATGTTCCTGAACACCTAGTATAAAACTTAGTGGACAGCTTTCATTAAAACACTGTAAAAGTTAAAAATAAATAAAAAATACTGCAGCTGCATCTCCCTCCTCCTCCTCTTTTAGTTACAATCTAAAGGCAGTGAGAAAAAGCCTCCCAGCTGCTGGAAAATGAAGACGTTGGATATGTCCCCTATTGCAATAAAGTTTTATGTACTTCCAAGTACTAACGGATGGCACGCTTTGTTACCTTTCTCTTGGAACTTAACATGGTAAGGCACGGTGGCTCAGTGGTTAGCACTGCAGTCTTGCAGCGTGGGGGGCCTGGGTTCAATTCCCCCCAAGGACACCATCTGCAAGGAGTTTGTATGTTCTCCCCGTGTTTGCGTGGGTTTCCTCCGCGTACTCCGGTTTCCTCCCACACTCCAAAAACATACAGTTCGGGACCTTAGATTGTGAGCCCCAATGGGGACAGTGTTGCCAATGTATGTAAAGTGCTGTGGAATTAATAGAGCTATATAAAGTTAATAAATATTATTATAATAATAATAATAATAATAATAATAATAATAATAATAATAAATCCAGTTAACAACAAAATAAGAATATAGAACAAAGGCCACAACAAGATCATAACATACCCATGAGCGGGATCCAATGCTATAGCCCTGGGTTGGTCCAGATCTTGCCAAAAGAGTACTTTCCTGTAAGTGCCATTGAGGTTAGCGACCTCTATCCGATTTGTCTCCGAGTCCGTCCAATAAAGTTTCTTGCCTATCCAGTCACACGCGAGACCATCCGGAGATACCAGTCCAGAGATGATGACGTGCTGCGAGCTCCCGCTTTGGTTATATGATATTTCTTTTATCGACTCCTCGCTGACATCTGTCCAGTATATAAGTCCTTGTGAGTAAAAGAAATCCACGGCAGCTGCGTCTTCCAAACCGCTCACCACCACCACAGAGTCTAATTTTGCTCCTCCGGTGTCAACCAATCTGACGTCTCGACGGTTGGCAAAAAGTAATAAAGGTGATCCTGAAATAAGATGAGAAAAATGTCATTACAGCCATTCATTACAATACCCCTTTTAATATACGCAAATAGCTTCCCTTAGTGTCACCTGTAGACAGAAGGTCATCATTTAAAAGGGATCCCATCAGATAATTCATTATGGTCGAATCACAGGCAACATAAAATGGGGAGATGTTCCTCACTTATTGCAGAGATATTTTTATGAAAGGTCAATGTATTTGAGAAAAAGTACATTAAAAAGAATTCGAGAATGAGAATAGTCATCTGGGTGGAAGAGTCCCTGCAAGTATCTCCCCATCTAGTTCAGACTGATTGATGGGTCTCTATATACAGAAACAGAAAGAGTCCTTTCCATTTTAGGTGAGCATAGATGGAAAAAGCTGTTAGGGAAAAGATTTTTACTTTTTTGATCTAGATTCTCTCTCAGACACCTCCAATGAGGCATCCTGTGTGTAAGTAATGCTGTCCACGGTTCAGACGTGAGTCACTTTGAACAATTTAGATTTTTATCATTTACATTTTATCAGGGGACTACATGAGAAAAACTGGGGGCAAAGGGGGAGTGGGGCAAAGGGGGAGTGGGGCAAAGGGGGAGTGGGGGAAAGGGGGAGTGGGGGAAAGGGGGAGTGGGGGAAAGGGGGAGTGGGGGAAAGGGGGAAAAGGGAGAAAGGGAAATGAAAAGAATTACAAGATCTT